>NW_027106510.1:445775-456667 GCF_000696795.3 Halyomorpha halys
GAATTTGTCTAGTCTTTTTAAACAAAATATCAATATTCCAATAAAATAATATTGTTTCAATTATCAATATATATATTGATAACATTATTAAAGATTGAACGGATTTTAAACTATTGAAATAATATATTGATTTTTTGATAATATAATATCGGAATATTATTGCTAATTTCATACACTTCTATACTATTCCTTGCATTTATCCCAACTTTTAAGGTCCGACCGATATTCCGATATTATCGAAGGAAAATACCGATATTCCGATATTATCGGTTACTGGATATCGATATCAAAATATCGGATATCGGAGACAAAATATCGATATTTCGATAATATCGATATCGATATCCCATCCCTACCCAGTAGTAGAACTCTAAAAACAGTTTCCAATATAAGGTCACGAGGCCATCTTCTTTTCAGGCGCCACGGAGGATTGCCAGGAATGGAAGAGGAAGCAAGGTTAGAAACTAGTGAGTTTGGGAGTTTATAATGGAAGGAATAATATCGGGTTCGGGCTAGATCGGTTACATAAGGAACATTTAGGTCTTTATGGATGGAGAAACAAAATTAAATCGAACCACCCTATAACAATAATTTTAGTAAACGTACTTCAAACTATATCTTACCATATCTGTTCAATCGCTTACCAGAAGAACTAATAAATAAATCAACCAAAAAAAAAACAAAAAAAAACTGGGTACTTCTATGATTCCCTATAACTGATTTTGATTCACCATATGACCGTATCTCTCTGTATTTTTTCTTAACTCCACATAATTTATTTATTATATTAAAATTATTTTTTTAACTATGTGAAGTGTTTGTATCTTTTTTAGCCCTGACGAAGCCCTGCAACGTGGGGCGAAACGTTGGCTCAATAAAAATAGTATAATCATTTACTGTTTTGAGTTTTTTTGACCGCGCCCGGACCATATTCCATTCATCTATACACACGGTCAATCAATAATCTTCCATGATGGAAAATTTAGATTTAATATAAGGGCGAAATATTGGTTTCGAATAAAGAAAAACTTTTTAAACATTATATGTTGCATCTCTGGTTCTAATTTGTTTAATTATATCCAGTTTGCACCCATTGTTGCAGTTCATAAGACCCTAAACCACTCCCAGGTTTCGTGGAGTTTGGTTGGGTCGTGTTGTAGATATTTCAATGATTATACCATTAATGTTTATTATACGATGTTATTTACCGCTATAAACTAAATAGATATAATAAACAGTTGATTCAATTATTAATCTAATATTAAATAAATAAATGTATTGATTAATGTCGATCTGTCAATTGTATTCAATTAATCTATTTATATCCCTAAATCTAGTGATTGCGAAACATTACCGTTTTAGTGCAAGTAAAATTATAAAATAAACGATTTCTAATTTTTTTTTAGGTTATTTCAGAATTTATTTTTCTATTATTATTTCAAATAAACTTATTTTTTTAATCATTTATTTATTGTTATTTACAACTGTATAATATGTTATATACAACAAGTCAATATGCTGTAGATGAGATAGTGCCATGATACAAACATGTGGAGAATCTACGCGTTGATAAAACTCCAATAACATTTCTAGAGATGATCCCGAGGCCATCTTCTTTTCAGACACCTAGGAGGATTATTAGGTAATGAATGAGAAGCCAGGTTAGAAACAAGTGGATGTGGGTGGTTGGGAAGTTTTCCATGGAAGGAATGGTATCTGGTTTTGGCCAAATCGGCAACATATGGGACATTGAGGTCATGATGGATGACTTGATTTGTGACAAAGTAAGGAGCATTAAGGGTTTTACGAAGTATTTTGGACTGTAAGGGTTGGATTCGGGAGGAATTTGATGGTTTAGTGGAGCCCCAAAGCTCAACTCCGTATGTCCAGATAGGCCTTAAAATAGTCATGTAGATCAGTCTTTTGTAATGGATTGGGAATTTAGGTATAATAATAAATATATAATATATAAATAGATAAATATACCTTATGTAACTAAATCTTGACCAGGTCTATTTTAACCTGACAATTTATTTCTTATCTAACCACATTTTGGGAAATTAAAAGGATATTAAATTAACATCTTGTCCAAATTATTAAATTTAAAATTATAAATAAAATTATTTGTCTAAAAATAATTATTTCATCTACCATTTAATAACTTCAATTAATGTGGGTATTTATGATGTGTTAAATGTAACATGCTCACATCATCCTCCATTCAATAGACCTATACATAGACTCTTAAACATGTTAAATATTATATCGTTTTAACATGCTAAAAGAAAGGAATATTTCTTCATATAATATACTATAACATGTTAAATTAAAGATCATGGATATCCCAAAAAGTAGATTATTTCGAAAATATTTAACATTTGATTTTTCAAATGTATTTAGGTCTAAGTTTAGTTGCAACGACATTCCTGGGGTTTCACTTCGATCCTTTGGACCTCGGAGAAGTCCATTTCCGGCCCGCTATCAGGAGACTGATTAGTGCTCGACCTCCGATTGGTCAGGACTGACGTCAGGAAGTGATTTAGGACTAGTTAGTGATTAATATTGGACCTAATCGTTTCCTGCACTATGTGGTGGAGTGTTCCATTTTCCACGCAATAGGTTTAAATGTATTCCAAATATGATCAGTATTCTAGGTAGTACAGTGGAGGTGTGTTATGGAATACATTTAACCGAAATGAAATTAGCAAAAGCAGCCACTGCCATGACAATCCAAGATTGAGTCATATAAACAACCTTAAAACAATCTCTACGAACGCAAACAATAGAGATCACCCCATCCTCAATGTTTTTTTGACTCAGGATACCTTAAAACATTTTATTTATTTTTATTACTATTTACAACTGTACATTGTAATACATTTAGTCAATTTGATCTTAGTTAAAATGGAGTGTTACAGATGTAGAAAACTACCCATTGGAAACACTCTAATGACGTTTTACATTAGCAGGTCTCGTGGCCATCTTCTTTTCAGGCGCCTCGGAGGATTGTCAGGAATGGAAGAGGAAGCAAGGTTAGAAACTAGTGGATTTGGGTGGTTAGTGAGTTTATAATGGAAGGAATGATATCCAGTTCGGGCTAGATCAGTTACATATGGAACATTAAGGTCTTTATTAATGATTTTATTTGTGACAATGTAAGGAGCATTGAGCATTGACTGTAGGGCAGACGGTAGGTTTACGTTAAAAGGTAAAGGTGTTTGATGGGATTTATTTTAATCCTCCAATCACGACACCATTCTTCGAGGGCTGTGATATGGGTTTGGAGTGTTTGGGATGCAATAAAAGGGTTATTATTATACATACGTAGGGTTATTATTAGGTATACGTAGTGAGGATAGTGTTAGGATTGGTTGGAATGTCAGCTGTATAGACTGTATAGAGGATGGGACCGAGGATACTACCTTGAGGAACACCAGCGGACTGAGAATAGAGGGATGAATAGGAAACATTGTACTTGGAATAATCTATCGATGAGAAAGGAAGGGATGATGAGTAAGTATGTAGGAGGTAGGAATCAAATCCGTTCAAAACTTAATCTGATTTTTTTTTATTTATTTGTTTAGAGAGAGATATGTGAAAGTAAAATTACAGATGGTCTTTGATAAGTTTGTAAATCTGAAAAATTAAAATAAATCGATAAGAGGGCATGCGATCTTAAAAACTATAACAATTTGATTTTCCTCCTCTTCTAAAACATACATAAGGAAGCGAGCAATATTAATATTAATTGCATTTATATTTTCTGGAACTTGGAAAAAATACACTGAGATCCTAATAAGTCAGAAATGAAAAAAAAAAAAATAATAAATCGATACGCAACGTTGTTAAAATCGACATTTCATTTTGTATAAAAGCGAAAAGATATAAACGTTCCCATAGTATCACTGGTACATGTTGTATTAGGGGTGCACATGTGATATCAAAGGGATATTATTGACGGCCTCTGCCATATTGCTTTCTCATTAATTGACATTATTTATAAATAAATTACCTGAAAAAGTATAATAAAAAAATGAAAATTATATTTTTTAGTTTGTTTTCTAGTAATATCTGTGAGTGCTAACATGCTATGAGTGCTACCTATCTTCAAAAAGTCTCAAAATTTGAAATTAATATTTATCAACAGTTTTTTAAAATGTTTTGAGAAAATAATTTCGGATGAAGATATTTTAATTTTATTAACAGAATTGGTTTTTTTCGGTCTGGGCCTACAAACCTCCGTTCACCTGAATCTGCTTATTTTTGTATGAGTAGTAGTTTTTATGATATTCACATATAAATATAAATTTGGCAAATGAAAATTTGTCCGAAACTACTATAAACGATAAATCAATTCATTTTATCAAATTTTATGAAATCTACTATTCCTACGAGCAAAACGTCATAAACTACTTTATAGCTCATTAAACTAACTTTAATTTGTACGTCATATAGTTCCTGAGATATAGATTTCTCAAAATAAATTAATTAACTACTGATATTTCAGTGCGTTCCATACAAATTTTTTTTTATTCTTTTGCTTTGTAAACACTACATATCCAGAACTATTGAACGTAAATAGCTCTATTAGGGCTCATAATTTAGCAAATTTACTCTTCTTTAAATGACGTTCTCTTAGGTTTTCTAGTGTTGTTGCTACTTTTTAAGATATAGAGCTCCGAATGAAAAATTAATTTTATTATCATTTTGAAACAGGCGCCATTTTTTATTCCCTCTACCTATACTTGGCAGACTCATCAATTCTGACTAGTAATTATACATAGTTTTCATTAAAGTAATCAAAAATTGGGGTGAGATATCTGACTTTTTCTCCCCTTGGGCTCTTGTACAAATTGTACACCCTTAGTGTTGTAGCAACATTAGAAAAAAATTGTAATTTTTTATTTGTTTTAGTTTTTTTATGAGAATATAATTATAAATATGTTAATAGATTTATTTTCAATTATAAAAGATAATTTTGCTTATATAAAAATATGTAAGTGTGTTTTTGTGTATATTTCACGTGAGTGGATGACAGTACCTGATTATAAACTTCTCAAATACTGTTGGTCCTGGATTGTTTCTTGGATAAGATCCTTACTACGGCTCTATTATTAGTTCATCGTATGCATCTGGCCAAGCCACAGTCCACTTACACCACAGGGGCGTCTGTATTTTTTACTTTAAGTCACCACAGTATATCTCCGCTTTATCAGCAGGACGAGCTCAAAGATAGAAGTTCATATATAAATATATGTTCATAGCATATACCTCAGTTTCTTCTTATTTTTTTTATTATTTACGCAGTATAATTTTTTTAAAAAAATAATTTATATATTAATTTTTTGTTCAATATATCTTTAAACATTATTGCTTTATTTACTTATTTATGTTGGTTTTCTTTTTTTAGATTATTTTTGTTTACATTTTTACTCGTATTTTTTTATTTATTTATTTTTTTTTAAATAATTTATTTATCGATATTTACAACTGTATACACATATATACAACAAGTAAATGTGCTGTAGGTGACATAGTGACATGATAAAAACATGTGGAGAATCTACCCACTGATAGAACTCCAATAACATTTCTAGAGGAGAAGATCTCGAGGCCATCTTCTTTAAAGACGCCTAGGAGGATTATTAGGTAATGAAGGAGAAGCCAGGTTAGAAACAAGTGGATTTGGGTGGTTGAGAAGTTTATTATGGAAGGAACGGTATCTGGTTCTGGCCAAATCGGCAACATATGGAATATTGAGGTCCTGATGGATGACTTGATTTGTGACAAAGTAAGGAGCATTAAGGATTTTACGAAGGATTTTGGACTGTAAGGATTGAATACGAGAGGAATTCGAAGGTTTAGTGGAGCCCCAAAGCTCAACTCCGTATGTCCAGATACTTTTTTTATTTAAATCAACATTTCCAACCTACAAATATTTATCCTCAGCAGATATTTTACCCGGAAGGAGGAAAGTCTTTCATCGAGACTCTTATCACAGATAACACTTAGCTTAAGATTTGTAGAGATTGATTTTTCGAGATATCAGTATTCTTCACAGAGGAAAGATGCCTTAAAGAAATATAAAAAAAATATGTGAGATTGTGACATCCATAATATTTGGATTAGATTTTAACATTCATTACAAAAGGCTGTTCTTCATGACTGTAATAAGGCCAATCTAGACATGCGGAGGTGAACATTTGGGCTCTACTATACCTTCTAATTCCTCTCGAATCCAATCCTTACAGTCCAAAATCCTTCGTAAAATCCTTAATGCTCCTTACTTTGTTACAAATCAAGTCATCCATCAACACCTCAATGTCCCATATGTTGCCGATTTCGCCAGAACCAGATACCATTCCTTCCATGAAAAACTTCCCAACCACCCAAATCCATTTCTAACATGGCTTCTCCTGTATCCTGTGTAGAGGAAAGATGCCTTATAGAAATATAAAAAAAATATGTGAGATTGTGACATCCATAATATTTGGATTAGATTTTAACATTCATTACAAAAGACTGCTCTACATGACTGTAATAAGGCCAATCTGGACATGCGGAGTTGAGCATTTGGGCTCTACTAAACCTTCTAATTTCTCTCGTAAACAATCCTTACAATCCAAAATCCTTAGTAAAATTCTCAATGCTCCTTACTTTGTCACAAATCAAGTCATCCATCATGACCTCAATGTCCCATATGTTGCCCATTTCGCCAGAATCAGATATCATTCCTTTCATTAGTTTTCCAGTTGGGAAATACTGTGGTACACAATGGTGTGAAAAACTCAGGTATACAAGACTATTGTGGTAGACAGGAGCCCCTTTATTCATAGGTATTCCCTAAGGACAGGTATCAGTAAAGAGGTGGCTAAATTACTTAACAATATTTATACCATTGTGCAATTCAATGCATATCAAATGTTCCATATGTAATTGATCTAGCCCGAACCAGATACCTATCCTTTCACTATAAACTCTCAACCACCCAAACCCACTAGTTTCTAACCTTGTCTCTTCACCACAGACGCCTGTATCACTCTATTATAACTGAGATCAAAATTACTAAATGTTTTATAATGTATACAGTTGTAAATTTAAATAGAGAAATTAAAAAAAAAAAAAGATTTTAAGAGTACATATTTCTTTTCAAGCCGCTAAACCTTCAACTCATAAACCATCATCATTTTACGTGTACGTACCACTATCATTTTCGTCGTACGTATTATATCGATTGTATCGACGTACAGAAGACTTAAAAACAGTTTCACAACACATGAACATTTCAATAAATTTATACGATATATGGTAATACATGACATTCCTGAGCTAACTCGGCGTAGGCTGAAGAGGAGTTGGATGCGAGACCTCCTAGTGTAATAAAATAATTTCCTTAACGTCAGGGGGATGCACCACTGGGTGCTGTCTCCCTCATGCCACGCCTGGATAGAACATCTCACTTGCTGGTTGTAAAGTACATTTACAGGAGCAAATAAAAAAAAAATGAAAGATAAAAAGAAAGCTTCTTAAAAACCAAAGCGAAAAAAAAATCGCATTTACTACAATAATAATTATTGAATTATAATTTTGAATAATGTATTAATTATAAAGTGTATAAATAAGGGTGAATGAATTTGTAAGGCCGTGGTGAAATTTAATATCTATTTAATTAACAGCTGTTTTGAATATCGTCTCAGGTCGAGAACCTCGCTAATGAGGCAGGTTCCTTCCAAAACTTTGAAATGAAAAGGCAAGGCCAATTAAAATTAGCTCACGATATGTTTCAATTAAAATTTAAAAAATACTAAAATCATATATGATATGAAAAATAATCCACACATCTTGTATAAAATATATATATACAAGAAAGCCGAAAGCCCCCTGATGAAGACCTGAAAATCAGGTCGAAACGTCGGCACGAATTAATAATTTTTTATTTATTTGTGTTTTTTTGCTTACCGCACCCCCATCCATTTTCTCAACTTACGTGTTGTATATTGTATGATATTTTATTCATATTTAATTATGATTATCATTTCTGCATGCTATGTTGGCACCGACCGATAGATGTCGGACAATATTGCATGTATATTTCTGAATAAATAAATAAAAATAAGTAAAAAAAAAATGCTTCTTTACAAAATCAAAACTTTCTAGAAAATTCCCGTTTGGTTTCTAAATCTCTCGGGACAATTTTCAGGGTATGACCCTATTCTAACCATAGTGGGGGGACAGAAATAAAAGTCGACTCCCCAGCTCGGATTCGAATCGGCACCGCTGCAGTTCTGAAGTTGTTACACTGAAGAACTACACCTCAACTCACTCGGCTACCAACGGCCTGATCGCTGTTAACCTGATTTGAACCAGTTCAGTGACAGTGCAGATAGGAACCTAGCCGAAGCGTAACAACGAGGGGGGTTGAGGCAAAGAGGGCAACATGGCCCCTATTCTCCAAGTACGATATACTTTTTCATTTTTAGAAATATTTTTTAAAATTAAAATATTCTTATATAACTAAAAAAAAAAAAAAAAAAAAAAGAAATTATATCTGTACATCCATGAAGGGTCAGAGGTGCAGTACCCCTAAGGAAGTACTGTTACTAGAACAACAGTCGTGCAAGGTGGTGATTTGGTCAGGATCACGCTCGACCGTACCCTCTTTATGATGTTGGGTGAACCCGAAAGAACCCTCGAATCCACAAGGTTGACTCAGGGCTTCAGTTACAAAATAAATAATTATCTGCCACAGCCATATTCAAATCCTCCAAGTTAGTTCCACTGTACCATACCACTGAGCCACCCGGCTCCCCTATTACACAGTATTATATGGATGTAAGATCATTGGATGTGAGGTTTAAATTTATATTTAAGTCCTTGAGGTTGGCCGAAAACGTTGGACTTTTAAAGAAATATGTTTTGATACTTAACTTGGTTACTTATTGATTCATTTAAACAATTTTATTTTTTTATATTTATTCACCCATCACCCACATTATCAAAAAGAAAACATTGCAAAAAACTTAATTGATAGAGCCATAAACTTAACAGACAATATTTACACAAAAGATATCAAGACTGAAATATACACCATGCTAACAGAAAACTTCTATCCCAAAAGATTGATAAACAGACTATGGTACAATAAAATTAATAACAAACATACAACCAGAAACAACATAGAAAGCAGAACACAGGCTGAAATAAAAATAATCAGAACAACAAAGAAAGATAAAATAGAAAAACCACCAAAAAAGAATCACAGAATTTTATAAAGAAATAAACAAAAGGAAAAAGGACAAGAGGAAACAAATAGTAATATCAATAATAAAAAGTTTTTTAAACTACAACACATACCAGGACTTACCAATAAAATTAAAAAAACACTAACAGAATATGACCATACAAATATCAGAACCGGTTTATACAACAATAACAACTTACAGAATAAGTGTCAAACATGAAAGACAAAGTAGATAAGATGGAAAAACTACACGCAATTTATAAGATAGATTGTAAAAATTGTGGAAAAGTATATATTGGTGAAACATCTAAAAAACTGGAAACTAGGATTAAGCAACATATCACCAATTGTAAAAACACTAAAAATATAAATTGCACAGATCTGGCCTATCACAGCATAAAACTGAACCACGAATTCAACTTTGAAAACCCAAAAATAATAGATACAGCACAAAATACAAAAAACAGAAAATATCTAGAAGCTATATACATAACAAAAAACATACAAAACACAGTAAACTATACAACTGACACTTAACACTTAAACACACATTACGCAGATATTATAAATAGACTTAAAATAAGAACATAAAAATCAGATGAAATAAACAGGTTTATGTGAAAAATAAAAAATCACTAAGTTTATAATAAATACAAAACAGGACTTATAAAAAACAGGGAGGTAACCAAACAGCACACTGGACATGAGATAAGGTCCAAAGAGGTAGTAAGAAATCTAGAGTGATGGCTGTGCCAGAGAGAAGTAAAGATGCACATGGTTGACATGATTTCCCATATCATGAGGTGATTATTATTGTATAAATTGAAATATATAAGGATGAAGGTTGGTGTTATGTTAGTTTTATTATTGTTATAGGTTTTTATAGTGTATGAATATGGGACAGTGGTCCCGAAACCTTGTACAATGTCATGAATAAATTAATAATAATTCATTCAAATGATGGGTGAAAGAATTTTAGTAATCTATTGCTTGTATTAGTTTTTTTAGTCCACTTTGTGGTTATTTTTTGTCCATCTATGATTATGTCTATGTCCAGAAATCTTATTTTGTTGTTTTGAGGTACTTCTAGTATGGAAGGATACCAATAATAATGAGAAATGCGGTACCCCCAACCATCTCATTATATAAATCCACGGGCAAATATAAATAAGGATTAAGGCCTCAACGACTGTCCTGTATTGAGGGGTTTCCATGGCCTGACCCGTGAACTTTGGCCAGCAATCGATATCGGACTAGAGGATACGTGACGCTGAATAACCAGGAGCGAGGACGTGGAATAATATTGTTGAGAGGAGAACGGGTGCAAACAATCTCTAAGCCAAACAAACAAGGCGGCTCGTAGATCCCAATTAGCAAATACTTGCTAAAAATAATTTATTCCGGGGCAAAACCTCAGCTACCAGATTAACGACCTGTTCGTCGAGAAATACTCAGAAAATTCCTGAGTATCGAGAACTTAGAAAAACGAACTCCATTCTAAATATTGAGTGTAACGTACCACTTAGGGTTTGTCGGTTTTTAAAACCCGGTTTTTTGGGGAAAATTATTTATTTATTTTTTTAAATTTTATTTATTTATTGATATTTACAACTGTATAAAAAAATACAACCAGTAAATTTGATCATAATGA
>NW_027106510.1:457772-463526 GCF_000696795.3 Halyomorpha halys
TTTGCTGAATAACTCGTTTCACTATTATAAAAATATTTACATCCTTATATGTGAAAATTATGCATAAACAACGAATAATTGTTTTTAAAGTTATTTAATCCTGGTCAAATATTATTTCTTTGTTCTACTAAATTGCATAAAAAATTTTTACTATCAATAAAATTGAACAGTAAATAATTTCAGTCAAAAACTGCTTTTAATCATTCTAAATTTTCCGTCAAAATGTTTTGTTCGAATTACAGAATATTCGAGTGAAAATTTTTTTAATAAAAATTCGAAACCGGTTAAAACCGGTTTTCTGGAAAGATTACTATTCGAAAACCGGTTTTCTAAAATGTCGGTTTTTGTATAAACACTAGTACCACTGATTGTTAAAGTGTTACGTACCACTAATTTTTGCACTATAACGTACCAGAAACTGTTGCAGTATAATGTACCATTTACTGTTATACCCTAACAGGTAGATTAGAGGCATTCATTACCTTATGAAAACAACTATGTATGAATATATATTGCTAATTTGATTTATATTCATTTTTTTTTAAAAGGTAATTCACAGCGAAGGTGATGCTTGCCCAGTTATCTACACCAACTTATTGAAACCATGCGGGGGGAGGGGAGGAGGGTTCATTTTTTCATGAAAAAGTCAAGGCTCCAGGCCGAATTCGAACCGGCGCCGCCAGCAGATCTCAGACCGATAGACATAGGCCAAGGACGGACCTTTATTTACATCTTTATAACCTCAATTGATGTCGCTTACCTTTATCAAATTTTTATCTCTCTCAATTTTATTTTATTTATATAAACTTCTTAATATTAACAATTGCTATGAAATCAACTTATATATTCCAGTATAGACATAATGATATTAGAAATGTTCCCGAGAGGTCAGTCAGTATGCATCAGCAAACACCATAGTTGTAGATTGCCTTTTTTTTTCTTTCACGATCAGCCAACAAGGACCAAGCAAATAGTATTTTCGATTCATCCTTAAACCTTCCACCTTCCTTCTACTCCAATACTCTTTCATCCCCCTGGACTGTTCCTCCAGCTCTTCCTCAGTCCATTTCCTCCCTCATCTCTTCTTCTTTCCCACAAGAACTCTTAGAAGATCTTTTAGTTTATTCCCTAAATACTCCAGGCACTAATATCCTAGCAGACTTCGCCCGTTAAGTCGCTTAGTCTCTCGTAAGTGAGTTTTGGCCAGAGGTAGTCTTTCCTTTTTTCACTTGTATTCAGTAAAGAAAACCATGAGTGAGTAAGGGCACTTCCGAAGAGCCCTCCGGTAGCCGAGGAGAGGGTAGATGGAGGGACATACTGGACAAGAAAAATGAATCCAAGAGTATGTCACCTTCCTTCTATATCTGATTCCCATCATCGTCACCAATTTGCAGTTTTAATAGCCCCCCCCCAATCAAAATTCATTAACCATAATCATAAAGGTTCTGTTTCGGCCACCCTTCATACCATTAGTTACAATAGATTTGGTATTTAATATTCACATTCTCTCTTGTTGAGCCAATCTGTAGATTGTAAATAGTTTCCGTTACCTTATGCCTTATTTTCATTTCAATTAATTTCATACAGTCCATGAACAATATCCAACCAGCCAATCAAAAGTGAAGTAACGCCTTAGAGTGAAGGCGCGCTTCATACAGTTGTAATCAAATGTAAATTATGTTTCCATAGCAACCAAATAGAAGAAAGTAAATAATTTAAATAAAATAAATTATATAAAAATATAAAATTTTTAATACTATATTACAACAACGGATGAGGACAAAAATTGGAAGTTTCAAACAATTAGGGACATTTCCTCCAGGAAAAGACTTTATGGAACACTTAAAGAGTTCCCAATCACCCAAACCTACTCGTTTCTAACCTGGCTTCTTCTTCACGACCTAATAATCCTCCTCAGCGTCAGAAAAGAAGATGGCCTCGAGATCTTCTCCTTTAGAAATGTGTTGGAGTTCTATCAATGGGTAGATTCTCCACATGTTTGTATCATGTCATAATATCACTTAAAGTAAATTTACTTGATGTGTATATATGTACACAGTTGTAAATAACAATAAATAAATTTAAAAAAATTATTAACATTATCTCTTGTTGAAGCTATCTCTAAATTGTAAATAAATTCTCTTATTACCTTATGAGTTATTTTAATTTCAATTAATTTCATACAGTCCATGAACAATATCCAACCAGCCAATCAAAAGTGAAGTAACGCCTGAAATTAGGTTGAAGGCGCGCTTCATACAGTTGTAATCAAATGTAAATTATGTTTCCATAGCAACCAAATAGAAAAAAGTAAATAATTTAAATTAAATAAATTATATAAAAATATGCAAATTTTTAATACTATATTGCAACAACGGATTAGGACAGAAAGAGGAAGTTTCCATCAACTAGGGACATTTCCTCCAGGAAAATACTTTATGGAACACTTAAAGAGTCATTAGATTCATGTTTAATACCTAATTTTCTTATAAAGTCTTTAGAAAGAACCAGTTATGTAAATTCACTGCTACGCACGGCTGACTCGTTACAAATTCGGTGTAATGTACAATGCGAGAGTGTTCTGCAGGCTGGATATGTTGGTACAATTATATATTGCGCAAAGGTGAAACTAGAGCTCTCTGTATCACGTTGAGCGTCATGCTAATAGGATAACATTATGTTATTATGTAATAAGAGGAATTAGAATTGTAACAGTGATGATTTTGAATATGAGCAAATACTGTAGTAAAGGTTTGCCCAGAGAGGGATGGAAATTGATATAACGGTAAAAGTAGTAGTTGTTTTTTTTTAAAACATATTTATCCATTCATGTGTTTCCTGTAACCGGTTTTTTATTATATTTTCCTTTTAATCTATGTGTTAGTCTTATTCTCGTAAAATGTATTTATTTGTTTGTTCTTGGTAAATTGATCTACTATTGTAGATAGATCTCACATCTTGGTAAATAGATCTCACATTACCACGTTGTTTAGCGGGTCACTGAAGAGGATCTAGGAGGGTGAATTCCGGAGAGCAAATTTGTTGATCGGGTGAATTGAATAATTGTGAAAGAGTGAAATTGGAGGAGCAGAAATGAGAAAGAAAAATAGGAATGAATGAAACATTTGTATTTGTTGTACAGACCGAAATAGATTGTAAAAGGAAACTGTAGGGGGGAAAAAATTGTTCATTATATCTTATTATTGTATCTCCTTTTTTTCTGATTATACCATGTATGTGTAATTTATACATGTCCGATTACGTATTGATAAGTATGCTGTGTGAGATAGCAACCTGATGTATTTAGGCAGCATAGATAAATAAAGTATTTTACACAACTTTCGCTTGAGCTTAAATTAACCCTCGCTTGTTCCCGGATAGATATCTCTGAATTATTCACAGTTACCAGATTGAAAAACTCCAATTACAACATTTTCAGAATAGTATTTTTGATTGAAGAAAGTGACCTAATATGTAATACATTCCTTTAGCGCTTAGGGGTTAATTCGTTATGAACAAATCCCTATAATTTTCTTTATAGTACAAGAGCCCAAGAGGAGAAAAAAGGCAGTTATTTTATCCCAATTTTGGATTATTTGAATGAAAACTGTGTATAATTACTAGTCTAAATTGATGAGTCTGCCAAGTATGGGTTAGGGGGATAAAAATGGTGACTGTTTCAAAATATTGAAAAACAAAATATTTTTCTTTCGGAACTATATATCTTTAAAACTACCAACTCTAGAAGACCTATCAGAACACCATTTTGAGTAGAGTAAATTTGCTAATATAATTAATAGAGCTATTGCTATATAAAATACGAGTTGCCGAAATATAACTTTTTAAACAGCAACATTTTATAAAATAATGCAATGAAAAATCAGATGTTAGTTAAAATACTTTGAAAAATCTATATCTCAAAACCATTTGCCATTGCCCTGGGATCTCTTGAGCTCTGCTCTACCCCTCACACGTGGTGGATAGAGTGGGCTCAAGGATCGTCAGGTCGATTGTGTAAATATTGTATGTTACAGTGTAAATATGACTAGAGATTATTTTATTTTTATTATTATTTTATTTAATTGATTTATTTTTTCATACACATAGTTTGATTATGTTCATTTTGTTTATCCTTTTGTTTGTATATATTTTAAGAGAGATTTTATGTACTTTTTTTTCTTTCATTTTAGTATAAATGTGATCATTCATCACTATTACCTATCAATAAATAAAGTGGTTTTATTAAAAAACGAAAAAAAAAACTTGTACCAGCCAATTCAATAACCTATTCAGACGCTTAGACATGTGCGAATTTGCCATTTTTTTGAAAACGCGTAAATACATCTTTACATTCACAGACCAATGAGAACGAATTTACGTGCCGAAATCAGTGGCGTATATTGGAAGGCACCCGACTATCAGGTTACAAAATAAGTTGCCCAGAAAATCCGCTAAGAGTTCCTCCTCTGCACCTTATACATTTAGCATGTTAATACTTTTTACATTTAAACATTATGAATACCTCTATTATAAATAGATGTAAAAACAATGAATATAGAGGAAGGTGAAATAGAATTCCTGACAGTTTAAGGTCGTAAAGTTTATCGCGGCATGAGCTCAGAACAACTATGGTTATTGAAGTTACATTCGTCAGGGAATAGTATTCAAGGTTTTTAAGTACGAGTCGAATCAGAAAATTAATAATATTTAATTAAGATTGAATGGTGAAAGAGTAAATAGTTTAATGATTAAATAATTTAAATGATTTTTTTTTTCTGACTCTATAGAACTTGTAGATCTTTGGCCAGCCTTCTCCACGCTTGTCTATATGGGCTCCTCTGTATCTAAGGGGCTTCTGCTTTCCAGTTTGCTGCATGAAGCTCTTTCACACCTTTATCGATATATCTACCCATTTGGTTTTTATACTCCCATGTGGGCTCTTGTCTACTGTAGCGGCTGTCATTGTTGTGTAGAGGCGTCCTGATGGATTACTTTGAGCCACGTGCCGCCCCACCTATCTGAACCCTTAACTTTTAAATCATGAGATATTGACTGACCAGTCTCTGCATTTCGCTTCTAGTTCTTCTCCTCCTTGTGTTACGGCTCTGATCCCAGATCGCTCCGATGATTGTACGAAGGATCCCCTCTAATCTATCTCTTCTGCTTTCTAGGGTATCTGTTTGTAGACCTGTAGCCCAGGTCTCGTCATATATCAGAGCTGAATTTTTTTAAATAAATGATTATATAATTTAATTTAGTTAACAATTAAATTAGTCGTTCATACATATAATACAGTGGATATGGAGCGGGGTGGCTCAGTAGTAAGGAATTATGCTACTAACTCAGAGGTCCCGGATTCTAATCTGGTAGCAGATAATTATTTATTCTGTTTCTGTAGCCGTGAGTCAACCCTACGGATTTAGGAGCCCATTGCGGTTCACCCAACATCATTAAGTTAAAGCTACTGTTTAATTTAGGTATTCCCCGGAGTAAAAATTGGGGGTTATTACCCAAATTAATTATTATATTGGTAAGCTGGTTCAAATTAAGTTATTACTGATAGTTTGCTGGTAATAAGTGGACTGTATTTATAATAAATTGATATAATGTACTTTAAAATAAAATACCTCTATTCTGGATCGTTTGAACAAAATAGTTACAATGTGATTAGTTGGTTAGTGAGAAATTTGGTTTTATTACATGAATGGGTTTAAATATTGCAGTTTACTTGTGTGATGTTCTTGAGACTTGAAT
>NW_027106510.1:463681-470060 GCF_000696795.3 Halyomorpha halys
CCCTCATCATTTATAAGATGAGACTTTCCTGAAGAGTACTGTCTCTTTCTTCACCTGTCCAGGTCAAGATGGCTACTCAACTGGTACTAACTCCTTTGTTTTTTGGGAACCAAGATGGCTGCCCAGGCTTCTTACCGCATATCTCTGCCACTAGATGGCATCATGAATTTCTTTTCAGAAGTGAGGGGGCGCCTTACTTAAACAGCTACATTTAATTGTGGAAAATTCTGGTGGTGGAGCGTGATTTTCACGGAATCACCTCCTTTCACAACCGTTGATTTAGTGACAGTACATCCTTACAAAGTAATACACTCCTGGCCCTCCAAGGGTTCTAGCTGTACAGATTTAGTTTTAGAAACAAATACAGAAGTATCGATTCCTTTTCCGACTCTCAGGAGCGATGAAATTTGACGGATGAGGAATCAAAAGGAAGTGTACTCCATGGCGAATGGCTATTTCGATTCTTAAATTCTTGCTGTAACTCTAATAAAAGTTATTAAAAAAAGTAGATTTCAGTTTTTCATAAATCAAACTTACAGTCCGAACAACTATAAATCATTTATTTACTAAATATTATGAAAACTATAACTATTACGAAGGTAAACATCATAAACTACTTTATAGTACATTAAACTAGCTTTAATTTTAGTGCTAATGTACATTTGTACGTCACATACTTCCTGAGATATAAATTTCTCTAAATAAATTCACTAACTACTAATTTTTCAGTGCATTTTTTATGAAATGTTGCTTTTTAAAAAGCTATACCTCGGAAACTACTTAACGTAAATAGCTCTATTATGGCTCATATTTTAGCAAATTTATTCTTCATTAAAAGAAGTTATATTAGGTTTTCTAGTGTTGTAGATAATTTGAATGATATAGAGCTCTGAACGAAAAATTATTTTTTTGTTTAAAGTCTTGGACAAGCCACCATTTTTTATACCAACTCATTATACTGATTTATCAATTTTGACTATTAATTATACATAGTTTTCATTAAATTAATAAAAAATTGGGGTGAAATAACTGCCTTTTTTCTCCTCTTGGGCTCTTGTACTATAAGGTGCATATCTTACTTTAAAATATATGTATGGGATAATTGAATAATCTGCTTAGAAATTTACTTTCGTAACATATATTAATTTTGTAAAGAAAATATTTTTTGAAGTAGTGTGTGCCGAGATAGTACTTCTTCCTTAGTATTTGTTAAAACATATATAATACATGTATATGGACAAAATATTATTAAACATTCTACATTAATAATTAACATAACTTAAATTGTATATATTTTTAAGCAGGATACAATAATTGTTGTTAATATTAAATGAATGAGAGTGATGTACAACTTCCATGAACATTGGCCCACTGACCGAGCAACAATGAATTGCCAACTCAACAAAATAAGGTTAAGAAAGTAAACAATATTATTATCTCTTAAAATATTTTAAGTCTATGATTGCCGTTTTAGTCCTGAGATGGGCAAACATTAACTGTAGGTAAAATCGCCATGGATACGACCCTTATTCATGAATGAATCATTAATAAATAAATATCGTTTCCATGGAAAATTTAGAATATTTAGACTAAAATTTAGTCTAATCAAAAAAGTTGTTGTCATGTCCCAGATATATTCCTGCCTTAAATATGTAATTTTAGTTTCGTACGATTTTTGGTATAGTTGGAAGATTGTATTTTTTTTCATTTGTCTTGTGTTTTAGCCTTTTTAAAAAAGACAATCAATAGCCAAACGTTTACACTTCTACTTTTCACTTATTTTAGGCATGTTGAAATAAATTACTGTAATCAAAACTTAGAAGTAAACAATAACATGAAGTTTTGAAAGGAAAGGTTACTTAACAAGTTGCTCAGAAAATCCGCTAGGAGCTCTTATGCATTTAACATGCCTTTAAATAGGGCTGCTCACAATGCTATACTTCTAGCATTTAACACATCATGAATACCCCTATTATAGGTATACTTCACGACATGAATTAGCAGCTATAAGTATATATTGGGCAATAAGTAATAATGCAATAATCATATTTTATGGCAATCATTTATCTGGAGCATTTCAATCATTTTAATAACACCATTTACCAATAAATTATAAATAAACAGTTTATTCCTTGATGTAGTTTATGTACTATTATATAACCCAATATACCATCCCTTGTTATATTATATTAATTAATGGTAATGATATTTTGTAGAAATAAATATATTTAATTGTTAACTAGTAAACACACAAAAAGACTTTGGAAAATAATTAAATTATAATAATAGTTTTGCAGTACTCAATATAAATTAATTAATTAACTTATTATGGATAATTGCCTTAAGCGATTAGCCTGGCATTCAGACTAAATTCCGAGAAAGTTCATTGCAATTGATATCTGGTGCTGGCAAGGTCGGTTACATATGGAACATTAAGGTCTTTATGGATGATTTTAATTGTGACAAAGTAAGGAGCATTGAGGATTTTGGATTGTAAGGATTGGATACGAGAGGAATTCAAAGGTTTAGTGGAGGCTCAAAGCTCAACTTGGTACGTCCAGATTGGCCTTATTACAGTCATGTAGATTATAGTTGGTCTTTTGTAATTAATTGGAAGTTTAGACTTGTTGTCTAGTAAGTGATGTATTTATCGGAATCCACATGTAGTTTCCTGTCTTTTCAGTCTTATGTGAGGCTTCCAAGTTAGTCGTTTATCTCTTTGAGAGGGATAAAAGCAACATTATTAAAGTAAAAGTCAGTAGGTTTACGACGAAGGGTAAAGGTACTAAAAACTGAAAAGTTATAATTTACAAAACTATAATCCTTCCCTCGGTTCTTTACGGATACGAAAAGTGACATCGTGAACGTAAAATATTCGGTCAGAAAAAGAATGAAGTAAAACTAATTTATATATAAGAAGATGGTCAGGGTTGCGGTCAGAGGAGAAATAAAAAAAGTTTACAACTATTTATTTTCCGACGTTTGCAGGGCTTCATCAGGGCTAAAAAGATACAAAATGATACAATGATAAGAATAAAAATACAAAGATAAGATACAATGATAAGAATAAAAATACAAAGATAAGATACAATGATAAGAATAAAAATACAAAGATAAGATACAATGATAAGAATAAAAATAAGTAACAATGGCAAGAGTAAAAATTTTTTATATAAATTCGTAAAATATAAAGTTAAAAAAGAACAGGAGATGTACATAAAACAAAAACAATACAATGTTTATACAATAAAAAAAAGAAAAAAAAGAGATTAAATAAACGTCATGAAAGAATAATTATAAATAAAATAAATAATAATAATGATGTAAAATGATAATAAATAAGTAAAGAACATGTGGGGAGGAGGTAGCCAGCCAGCCGTTTAACGGCTTTATTTCAATTTCAAATACGTTGCGTATACAGTAAAAGTGCATCTCCTGTACTTTTTTAACTTTATATTTTACGTATTTTTATAAAAAACATTTTAATCTTGCCATTGTTACTTATTTTTATTCTTATCATAGTATCATTTTGTATCTTTTTAGCCCTGATGAAGCCCTGCAAGTGGGGCGAAACGTCGGAAAATAAATAGTTGTAAGCTATTTTTGTTTCTCCTTTGACCGTAACCCTGACCATCTTCTTATATATCAATTTTTACTGTCAACTATATATACATATATAAAACTAATTTGGTATACGGGTTTGGAGGGGCATCACTAGAAAGGTGTAGAGAACTATTAGCGGTACCGGCATTGAACCTTCGGTTCGGTAAGCCTTCGTTATTATTGCATAGAAGTTGTAGAAAAAATTATGTGAAACATAAAATTCCATCTCCAGGTATAACATATTCATGCATTTTTGGCAACGCGTAGGTAATAAAAAACACTAAAAATGCAACAAAACTTGAGATTTCTAAACTACAGATTTGATAATTAGTAAGATAGTTATTTATGTATGTTTTGAAAATGTAAATATGTAATATTCTCAATAAATTTGGACTACAGCTGTTAACGTATTAGTTAATTTTATTGTGTACGAAGTGTGTGAGCAAAGTTAAAACCCTACACGGTCGGTGTGAGGTTCAGTTGACCGTACAGTTCTGTCCACATGGGAAGGTAGCGTGTACTGCAAAGAGGCTTTTAAAGAGGTTCTATCAATGGGTAGATTCTCCACATGTCTGTATAATGTCACAATGTCACTTACAGAAAATTTACTTGTTGTATATATTTTTATACAGTTGTAAATAACAATAAATAAATTTATTTATAATCTGAATATTTTCTTGAGACTGGTAATTTTTTAATAAATAATTCAGATTTTATCCATTATAGTCTCAAAACCTTTTATTTCTCTTATAAGTCCGACGTTTCGGCCAATCCGGCCATCTTCAGGGACAATCTACTACAAAACAGTTTCTATTACATGTATGATCCTACAAACAATTCAAATACTCAACATTATTATTTATAATTTACCTTACTTAATACAACTTTGAAACTATATAATTTAATCAATCGCAAAAATCCTATAAATAATATAGGATAAATTGCATGTGGATAATTATGGTTAGCCTACATAGGATTTTTGCTAATGAAATAAAGAGGAAAATTGACAAAAATGTAGTTATGATAAATAATTTTAAATGCTTGAACTGAGTGGGGGAAGGTTACAAGCATTGTTGTGATAAAAGTTTAAGGAATAGTGTCTGCTGATAAATGATTTTGAATTTTTTTAAAGTGATATTTGACTAATTAGGTAATTAAACATATGTGAGATATACTTATTAACAAAAAAATATCTTTTACCTAATGTTTTTAATGTTTCATAGAAATTGATGTTTTTGACCTGGGCAGAATACCCTGCATGAAGTTAGAGTTGTTTAAATTATATAGTTTCAATGTTGTATTAAGGTAAGGTAAATTATAAATAATAATGTTAAGTAACCGAATTGTTTGTAGGATCATACATGTAATAGAAACTGTTTTGTAGTAGATTGTCCCTGAAGATGTCCGGATTGGCCGAAACGTCGGACTTATAAGAGAAATTAAAGGTTTTGAGACTATAATGGATAAAATTTGAATTATTTATTTTGATAAATAAATTATAAATATATATATAGGCCTTATTTTTTTATATACATTATCTCCTCGTACCTGAGTTGTTACTATAAAGGTAAGCTTTGAATTTTAATTAACTGATTTTTTTATTTATTTTGATGACGAAGCATTGTTTTTAATGCTTTAAAATTTTAATTCCCTGTTTAGAATTAAACGATTTTTTGTTCGAATTGTGTAGTGAGATATGATGAGATAAACCCAGACCGTAGGGCGATGAAATGGGTTGGCCTTGCAAAAACTAAGCTTCCCTCTTCGTGAATTATGTATGCCTAAAGAAAAAGACCCAATAGCATTCCTCTATCTAAGTGAAGAAATAGGGAATGTTTATTAAATTTTAGACTTAATAAAATATTTATAGAAAACATATTTTAATATTAGCTAACTAATTTTATATATTTATTAATTAATTGTTTGGCAGTGGAATATATTAATAATAAACCACCATTATTCTGAGATTTTAAGTAAAATTAATATTTATTTATTAGTAAATTGTTAGATATGAGATGAAATGTTCAAATTTTTGAAAAACAAGGATGTATTATGTACACAGGTTTATGTGTATATGTGTGGGAATAAATATTATACTATAACGAAAATAGTATTGATCTCTTGTATTAGCCGTCAAAAGTCAGAACAACTATACAGGCCTGTGGAAACCAACGTTTCTTGCTTTCATTGTTTACCAAGATTTCCATATTCTTGAATTTAGGACATGAGGCAAACTTGTAGATCCAGAATACGACAGCGTGTGGAGGGAGAAGTATTTAGGTTTTATAAGATTAAATAGTGAAGAATAAAATTTTATGTTTATCGGTTGGGTTATAAATGGTTAGCAGCAAAAACGGAAGCTATTTCGGTAATATATATATAGAAGGAAATACTTTTGGTAATATCGATACAGGAGGAAATACATTTGACACAGGTGGATAGGTTTGAGTATCTAGGTTCGACGGTAACTATAACAAACAAAATTAATGAGGAAATAAAACTAAAGTTTAAGAAGGGAAATGCTTCTTATTCTTCAATTTCGAAATTGCTTAGCTCTTGCCTTCTATCAAAAAATTTAAAAGTTAGGATATTTTTTTTAATTTTTTAATTATTGATATTTACTGTATAAAAAATACAAAAAGTAAATTTGATCATAATGATAATGATATGATACAGAATGTAGAGAAACTATCCAGTAGTGGAACTCTAAAAACATATTACAATATAAGGTCATCTTCTTTTCAGGCGCCTCGGAGGATTGCCAGGAATGGAAGAG
>NW_027106510.1:470435-471456 GCF_000696795.3 Halyomorpha halys
GTGATTTGATGGGATTTATTTTTATCCTCCAATTTCGACATCATTCTTAAAGTTAGGATATACATAACTATTATCCTTCCCACTGTTCTTTATGGATGCGAGACATGGCCTCTTACACAAAGAGATGAACAGCGCCTTAAGGTTTTCGAAAATAAAGTATTACATAAAATATTTGAACCGAAAAAGGATGAGAATTTAGAATGTTACGCAACGCTGAATTAAGGCGATTGCACAGGATAATATAATTCAAGTTATAGCATTGCGGCGTTTAAGATTGTAGGGCTTAGTAACGAGCGGATCACTAAAATATTAATAAACACTGATAACGTCAGATAACGTCAACGAGTAAACGTCCGAGGGGTAGACCGAAACGTGGATGGGAGGATTGCATTAACACTGGTTTAGGAAAATTGGATTTTGGAGGGGTTTCACTGGAAAGAAATATGTCTGATCTCCCATTGGCGTCTAATATAGAATTTGTTTAGCGGGTCACTGAAGAGGATCTAGGAGGGTCCGGAGAGCGAATTTGTTGATCGGGTGAATTAAAAAATTGTGAAATGGTGAAATTGGAAGAGCAGAAATGAGAAAGAAAAATAGGAATGAATTGAAACATTTGTATTTGTTATACAGACCAAAACGAATGGAAAAAGAAAACGGAAGGGGAAAAAAATTGTTTATTATATCTTATTATTGTATCTTTTTTTTCTGATTATTTTTTTTTCTTTTTTTTTTTTTTCAAAACCCCTTCAAAATTTTAATGGCATATTTATAAACAATGAATTTCTCCTTTTTCTGTAGAACATCTACATTCTAAGGAGTCTTTTGGAGTGTTATTTTTGTTGTCAGAATTTATAAAAGAGTGTAATGTGTTGGGGCACACATTATTTCTGAATTTAACAAACTTAAATCTAATAAAAACTTAATCCTAATAATACGTGACCTTACGTAGTGAATTGCCAACGCACCGGAGAGGGGTGGCAGGTGTTAACGTGTTGAATAACGGATTCGTACAGTACTGAAG
>NW_027106510.1:471641-477675 GCF_000696795.3 Halyomorpha halys
GTTGAGACGATATGACTTTCGTCTTACTGTTCTCGCCTTCTGATATAAATAGGCAGAGAGCTTAAGATGACGGTCCAGCTTTACGCCCAATATAAGATAGAGTTGGAAGGTGAGCTCACCGTATTATTCACAGGGAGAGTCTTCGGCAGTCTTGATCTCTTGTGCGCGAACACAACACAGTCCGTTTTGGCTGCATTGGCTGAGATGTTCAAGATTTCTGATTATACCATGTATGTGTAATTTATATATGTCCGATTACGGATTGATAAGTATGCTGTGTGATATTGCAACCTGAAGTATTTAGGCAGCATAGATAAATAAAGTATTTCTCTCTCCTAGAGAATGATTAGTTGTATCGGCATCAAATCTCGGGGTTATAAATAAATATTAAAATCATTCGACTTCGCAATTCTTATTAAAATTGATTTTCTTGCAACACAAATGGAATTATGAAAGAAACAAAATTCCGTACCTATCGTGACCTGTATCCAAAAAATTATTTCCCTGCATTATAAGTGCCATATTGTTATTGTATCGATAGTTGTCTAGACAATATCGATTCCTTCTCTTTCCTACCTCCCCCCCAAACCATTATTAAATTATAATCCATTTAATAAAGGGTTTTAGAGAGGGAGCGTACGATAAGACTGGGCGCCACATGTCGCTCTGAGTCATTTTAATATAATTATCTTTATCGTTTATAATGCATAGTAGTTCTAACCTGTATTGTGATACCTAGATTGTGAAAATTCTATGAATATTTTAGTTTATTCTATTTATCTATCTATTTATTCAATAATATTCATTAATTTATAGATTGTGATAGGGTTTTATGCTAAATTTTCAGGATTTTCCTAGGAAGGTTATAACCTATACCGATTGTTTAGTTGAGGTATTCCCCAGAGTAAAAGTTGGGGGATATTACCCAAATTAATTTTTACATGCTGGTATGAATAAAGAAGCGGTCTGTATTAGAAATAAATAATAACTATGATGAACAAAATAAAATGCCACTATTCTTGGATAATTAATGACAATTGATTATGTTCTGCTAAAGATGATTACAATTTGAATTATGTTGTTAGTTATTAATTTCTTATTCCTGTCGAACAGATCCGTTACTTAGGACCACATCTCGACAAACGACTGACATGGAATCCTCATACAAGACTATAAAGACAAGAAACTGCTCGTAGATTCCGACTATTACAGCACTTACTAGACAAATGGTCTAAATTGCCAATCCATTACAAAAGACTGATCTACATGACTGTTATAAGGCCTATCTGGACATACGGAGTTGAGCTTTGGGGCTCCACTAAACCATCAAATTCCACCAGAATACAATCCTTACAGTCCAAAATCCTTAATTCTCTTTACTTTGTCACAATTAAAATCATCCATAAAGACCTTAATGTTCCATATGTAACCGACCTAGCCAGAACCAGATATCAATTGCTATGAACTTTCTTCGGGATTTAGTCTGAATCCCAGGATAATCGCTTAAGGCAATTATCCAAAATAAGTTAATTAATTAATTTATATTAAGGGTAACGATATAAAATAAAATGAACCTGTTAGCTTGGAAATCAAACGCCTAATGGTATACTGCGCCAATAACGGACAAACTCTGAATTAAAAAAGCCGTTACAAGAATGACTAAGTGTTTTTTAAGGGGAAACGTTACGAGAGAGAAAAAAATAAAAGTAGAAAATATTTAGAGGAAGAAAGCGTGTGAGAGGGTGACGACAAATGGATTTTGGACGATGTTAAATATATATATGTAAAAGGGTAACGATATACCGGAAGGTGACAAAGTGTCATGGGTATTTCACAACAGTTAAAAAGATGAAACGTATATAAGAGGGGGACGAAAAATGTGTAAGAAAAAGTTTAAGTGAAATAATACGTTATAAAGTGGGCAGAAAAAATAAATAAATAAACTGAAAATAAAAAATAAAATAGGTTACATCAACTTATTTGTGTTTCAATTTGACCGCACCCCCAACCATCTTCTCCTCGTACGTCATCCACATTCAACTATCTCTTATAATTATAAATTCTATTTTTATATCTTAAAAAAATACATTTACAAGTAATACTATAATAGGAATAAATAATAGAAATTATAAACATTTATTAAAAAAAAAAAAAATTATTTGTCCATTTTAGTAAAATGAGGAAAATATTTTAAACTAGCTCGTTGAGTAAAGTGGGTGAGGCTAAAGTTAAGAGCTTGGGCACTTAGCAAGAGATTTCTTAGGGCTAGGTCAACTACTTGATCGGCAATCCAATAGCTTATGTAGGCTAAACTTGTTCCCTCTAAGGTACTTCATAGTATAGTATATAATAATTAAATAAATAATTTAAATAATAATATATTTATTGATATTTACAACTGTATTAAAATGTATACAATAAGTAACTGTGAGTTATTCTCATACAGTAGCATGAAACAGAATGTGGAGAATCTACTCGCTGATAGAACTCCAATAGCATTTCTGAAGGAGAAGATCTCGAGGTCATCTTCTTTTTAGATGCCAATTTTTTTATTTATTTTATTTTATACCTGGTATGGGCTTTATATGATTCCTGGATTTTCACCACTTTTTACGTTTAATGAACCGTTGGAAAACTGTACGCCTGCTCTTTTATCATTAATTTTCATTTAATGGTCTTACAAGAGCGAATTATTTTTTTTTATTTTACACTGTATAAAAATATAAACTACAAGTAAATTTGCTGTAGGTGACTTAGTGACATGATACAAATATGTGAAGAATCTATTCATTGATAGAGCTCCAATAACATTTCTAGAGGAGAAAATCTCGAGGCCATCTTCTTTTCAGACGCCTAGGAGCATTATTAGGTAATGAAGGAGAAGCAAAGTTAGAAACAACTTGGTGGATTTGGGTGGTTAAAAACTTTTCAAACGTTTAATTGTATATGTTGGGTTCTAATTTGGTTAATTAGGTCTGGTTTGTACTCTTTGGTGCAGTTTATAAAGCCCTTAACCACTCTCAAGTTTGGTTTAGATTGGTTATGTCGTGTTGAAATTAACTCTATTTTTTCAACCATATATTGTTATTATATAATTTTATTTACCACTATAAACTGAATAGATATTATAAGCAATTAATTAAACCAATAATCCAATGTGTAAATCACTGAATGTATTAATTTATATGGAACTTTCAATAGTAGTCAACCTATATCCCTAGGAAAGAGAAAGAAATTTATTCACTCATGCTGCCCAAATACATCGGGTTGCTACATTACACAGCATACTGATCAATCCGTCATCGGACATATATGAATTTATAAATTACATTTTTTGATATACAATATAATAGAAAGATAACATTTTTTTTCCACAGTATTCTTTTACAATTAATATCAGTCTACAAACTAAATACAAGCTTTTCGATTTATTCCTTTATTTTTTTCTTTCCCCTCCATTTTACAACCCTCATTTCATTTTATCAACAAATTCCCCTATATAACAAATATTAGAATATAAAAAATAACAAAGTAGTAAATAAATAAAACAACAAATAAGATATGCGATGCATGCATGCCATCCCTCCATTGGATAAACTCCCCCACTCATTAATTTCCATGCATGTGGTGGTGGATGATTCCCAGGGAGTCAAGTATTATATTCTCTGTCAACCTAGCCACGTCCTGGACATCGACCCCGAGCTCCTCCATGAAGCTCCTAGTTGTGCTGGGAATAGTTCCACGGGCTCCGAACCAGAGGCCTCTCACGTTGAACTCTCGTTCTCCGAAGCCCTCACGGAACTTCTCCTTGAGGAAAGGGATACTGCCCACTTTATAACGTATTATTTCACTTAAACTTTTTCTTACACATTTTTCGTCCCCCTCTTATATACGTTTCATCTTTTTAACTGTTGTGAAATACCCATGACACTTTGTCACCTTCCGGTATATCGTTACCCTTTTACATATATATATTTAACATCGTCCAAAATCCATTTGTCGTCACCCTCTCACACGCTTTCTTCCTCTAAATATTTTCTACTTTTATTTTTTTCTCTCTCGTAACGTTTCCCCTTAAAAAACACTTAGTCATTCTTGTAACGGCTTTTTTAATTCAGAGTTTGTCCGTTATTGGCGCAGTATACCATTAGGCGTTTGATTTCCAAGCTAACAGGTTCATTTTATTTTATTTTTCTTTCTTTATTTTACCACCACTTCTTTTCTCCACTTTTCTCCATTTTCCTTACCTACGTTATTAGTTATGTTCACTATATTATTATTGTTGTTTTCAAAAAAAACATTACTTATATTTTGCATCTTTATCAATTATCATGGTCACATATATTTTGTTTTTCTTTCCATATTTCAATTTTTAAATTATTAATAACTAATATGCTCATACTTCTTTGCATTATATAACTTCATTTTTATTTTATTTTCTTAATTATGTTATTTTATCCACTTTTTCAATTACCTATGGATACATTTTATTTTCTACTTCTCTCATCACTCCATTTTATTAATTCTATTCTGTAAAATTATTCATTTTATGTCATTCTGTTTATATTTTCTATAAAATGTGGTTGTTATCTTGTTCTGTTCTTAGCCCTGAAGAAGGCTAGAAACTAGGGATGCGACATCGATAAAAAAACGTCGATGTTCAATACTAAAACATCGACAAAAAAATCGATGTTTTTCAATATCGATGTTTTTTTTTTTTTAACCAATTCTGTAACATAAAGACTGTTCTAAAGACTACGCATGCTCCGGCCAGTCGGAAGTGCTTTTTCAATGGACATGGACTCCAAAAAACATCAATGTTTTAAAATATCGTTGCTTACAATACATTACCCAAAATACATCGATGTTTTTGAACAACTATTTCAGAAACATAAAGTCTGTTTTTTGTAGTCGATGTCGGATTCTGAGTTTCAGAAACCACTTCTTACATGCCGTAAAATGCGTGATCGTTGGATCAGACCTTATGTTTCTGAAATAGTTGTTCAAAAACATCGATGTATTCTGGGTAATGTATTGTATTAATATTGTAAGGAACTTTATTTTGATATTGAACACTGATATTTCAAAACATCGATGTGTTTTTTTATCAATGTTGCATCCTCCTATTTGCAAAAACCACTTCCGACTGGCCGGACTATACGTCGTCGTTGGAACAGACCTTGAGTAACCGAAATGGTTGTTCAAAAACATCGATGATTAGAAAACATCGGCTTAAAAACATCGATGATTAGAAAACATCGGCTTAAAAACATCGATGATTAGAAAACATCGGCTTAAAAACATCGGTCTTAAAACATCGACGTCGCATCCCTACTAGAAACTCTAGCCGAAACGTTGGCACAATTAAATAGGTTACACAAAATTATTTGTGTTTCAAAAATAGAATTTATATAAAAAAAAAGCTAGAGTAGCTATAAACGACTATATCAATCGCGAACCCAATTTGAGTTGATCGTTGATCGCCTGAATTGTCTGGGATAGAATTTAAAGCGATTGTAAAAGATATAACTTTATATCAATAGTTTCAGACATATTTCATATGGATCAAAAGTTATTAATTATCCATATTCTTTTAATTCCCCTAGACATGAGTTTTTTGGCCCTTTAAATAATTTTTTTTTTTTACGTAGGTAGATTAACCGACGTACATCAGCATTTCAGTGCGATGTGTACTCAGATAACTATTAATGGATTAGAAAAATGTAAGTCATATTATTCTTTCATGATAAATTGTCCTGCCCTCCCCCCCCCCCAACAAAAACGCAAAAGTGAAATCAGATCATCAGCGATACTGTGCAGCTTTATAACAGCTTTTTCATGTGTACGAACAAATAGTACAACAACCTATACGTTGCAGTTGATAAAATTTTTTTTTTAATTATTTACTTAATGTAATTTACAACTGTACAAAATAATGCAATAGGTAAATATGTAGTATGTTTCATATACACTTGAAAATCTTGGGAAGGAACCACCCATTGGTGGTACTTTAAACATTAATTTAAATTAGAAG
>NW_027106510.1:479507-487529 GCF_000696795.3 Halyomorpha halys
ATGAGAAAATAATAATAAAAATAAATATAATAATCATTAGTCACATTCACACCCCCCTATGAGGGGCAGAGTATGACCCTTCGAAATCACAGCACAGCTCTCTCCTTGTCACTGCTAATGAGCCAATGGAGGCTGAGTAAGTGCGCTAAAGCCGTAAAAACGATTAAATGAATAATGTAATGTGAATGTAGCAGAGAGGTGAAATACTTTTTTTGCAGACTGTCAGGTGACTTTAGGTTGATTGTTAGAATAATGCTAATTGATGTAAATGTTAATGTTGATGAAGATGTTGAAGATAAAGATGATATTAAACTGTAGGTAGGAGATAACAACAGAGTAATCACTAATGAGTAATAATGGCGTTGAGAAACTACGAATCTGTAATTGTAAAAGTCATCCATCAGACTAACTTAATAACCAGCCTTTAATTATTATAATTATCTATTTAGCTTGCTTTATTTTTAAAATTAGAACAGTCAGTTATCTGCTTTTCACCATCCTTTCCAATATCCTAACGATTATTAAACAAATTATAATTGCCACAAATTTAATTATAATTGGTGCGGATCAGTATACCTTACCAAAGCTATGACTAAAACAACTAGGCCTTACCAAAGCCAACAACCAACGGGCGTTGCTGACCAGGCTGTTAAACGCCCTTTCAAAACTAACAAACAAACAACAGAGTAATATTATACACTTTGCACAACTACAACAATCCGACTAGATTACATGTACAGTAGGTAGCAATCAGCTGTTCTTACAATAAGTTATTTTAAGTTTAACACTAATACAGATATTAGATGTATTTATAAGAAATATAATGGTACATGATTTAAAGCCAGCAAAGATTGAAATTAATAAACAAAATACAATGAAAGAGAGGTAAGCGAGTTTGGAATTTAACAATAATAAATTAAACAGATTAAAGTAGAGATCAAGAGTGGCCTTTACACCACTTATGAAGTAAATATTAATGCTGGAAAATATTTTGGGAATGTGCCTATACTTTTTTACCCACTGTTCATCCCAATCTCTTTCTAAAGGCGTACCTCAGGGTTCCTCTCTAATCCCTACTCTATTCTTCATTTTTATCAATGGCATTCCTCTTGCCATCCAGCATTTCCAGTACCATCTATACGCAGACGACTTACAAATCTACCTTTCCTTCTATCCTCATGACGTTTCAAATACCATTCTAAAACTACAAGAATTCATTAATAGTATAAGAGATACGCATAACCCAGTATTACGCCGAGCTGAAGTGGCTCTATCCATCCTTACGATGCCAGTATTTCCTAGCTTCCTTTCTATTCCAAGAAATTAGTACTCAACGCCCCTCCTATATCCTAGAAAACCTGCATTTAAAATTCTCAGTCCAATGCCATTTATCTGACATCTACCCTCCACCTCACCGAATTGCTGCGTTTGATAAATAGTTTTTACCCGAGCTGCATATCTCTGGAACTCCATTCCCTCTAGTATACGTCATACACCAACTCTTCCCTTGTTTAACACCCTTATATTTAATTACTTTTTACTTCATCAATCTAATTTAATAATATAATAGGACAGATATTTTGTAACAACCTTTTTGTTTGTTTTTTTATGTACATAGTTAGTAAGTTTTTTAATATATTTATTTTTCTTTTCAGTATTTAAAATTATTTACATAGAATTTTAATAAACATATAACATTTTAATAAACAAAATGTTTTCTTTCTTTTTTATTGTATGTAATTTATAAATATGTATGTAATAATATGTAATTGATATATGTCCGATCACGGATTGATTAGTATGCTATGTAATGTAACAACCTCTCTCTCTATGATTAAGTGTGGGCCCGCTGTTCTTTGGCCAATATATGTCATTGTAAAATTAAAAATACCTTGGTAATTTGACTTGTTTTTTGCTTATTTATTATCATTTTATATCTTTATTATTACTTATTTATGTAGAATTATTATTTTTTCATGACGTTTATTTAATCTCTATATATTTTTTTTTCTTTCCTCGTATTGTTTTTGTTATATGTACATCTCCTGTATTTTTAACTGTATATTTTACGTATTTTTATAAAAAATTTTACTCTTGCCATTGTTACTTATTTTTATTCTTATCATTATATCTTATCTTTGTATTTTTATTTTTATCATTGTATCATTTTGTATCTTTTTAGCCCACATGGGGGGACATGGATGGGAACCATCTTTTGGCGTTTGTTGGTCTGGAGGATGTTGAGCGACATGCGGACCAACTAAGAGGAAGAGTCAAAACTTTCTGTGGCGTAGGAAAAAAAAAAAAAAAAATCTTTTTAGCCCTGCAAAGTGGGGCGAAACGTCGGAAAATAAATAATTGTAAACTATTTTTGTTTCTCCTTTGACCGCAACCCTGACCATCTTCCTATACAGGAAAATAAATAGTTGTAAACTATTTTTGTTTCTCCTTTGACCGCAACCCTGACCATCTTCCTATATATCAATTTTTACGGTCAACTATATATACATATATACTTTAGTAATTTTTCTAAAGGGACCTAGTTCCAGAATAATAAACCATTTTTTCATTTCATTACGATGTATAAAAATCGTATGGTAATTATAAAAATGCAATGTCCTAAATATTATGAGTAGAGTGGTACAGTGCTGCGACCTGTCACTTAGCACATCAAACCCACGGTGCTGGCACATCATGCAGACACTTTATAAAAAAAACTTGGCAAGTTCAAGAAAAAACATTTTTCTGGCAGGGACCGTTCACTATTAGCTAGGAATCAACTTTCTTTAATTCAAATAATAATCCTTAACATTCATTAATTTTGCGTTTCCGTTTCTAAAGACAACACAAACAAAAAAAGTCTGCCAACAATCGATATTTCACCTTGTTATCGATGCATTTCGATTTCGGAGAAAAATTTTCTATTAGTGTGGATATAGCTAGTGTTTTTCTTTTCAGGCACCTCGTAGGTTTGTGAGTAATAAAAGAGGAACCAAGGTTAGAAACGAGAGGATTTGGATGGTTAAGGAGTTTATGATGAAAGGATTGATATCTGGTTCGGGCTAGATCGGTTACATATGGAACATCAAGGTCTTTTATGGATGACTTTATTTGTGAAAAAGTAAAGAGATTGAGGATTTTGGACAGTAAGGATTGAATCCGAGAGGAATTCAATGGTTTAGTGGAGACCTTAAGCTAAACTCCATACATCCAAATTGGCCTTATTACAGTCATGTAGATCAGTCTTTTGTAATGGATTGGAAGTTTAGACTGTTTGTATATAAGTGCTGTAATAGTCGAAACCGACGTGCAGTTTCCTGTCTTTTCAATCTTGTGTGAGGATTCCAGATTAGTTCTTTGTCCAGAAAGTCCAAGCAGATCTGTTCGACAGGGGTAAGATCAACATTATTAAAGGAGACTGTAGGGCAGTCGGTAGGTTTACGACGAAGGGTAAAGGTAATTTGATGGAATTTATTTTAATCCTCCAATTACGACACCATTATTGATAATAAAATTGTACCCTCTTAGCCAAAGAGTAAATTATGAAGAATAAAATTTTAACCTTATCAATTGAGATATACATTTTTAGCAGTAGAAACGCAAACAATTTCGGTGATATAGATATAGGAGGAAATACATTTCAACAGGTAGATAGATTTAAGTATTTAGGTTCTATGGTAACTAGAAAAACGAAATTGATAAGGAAATAACCTAGATTTTATTGATTTTTAAAAGCGGAGAATACTTGTTACTTTCCAATTTCGAAACTTCTTAGCTTGTACCATTTTTCCAATAACTTTAAAATGTCCAGATAGCCTTATTATAATCATTTATTCTTTTGTAATTTTCACTCCGAATTTCCACATACCCTGGTTCATCTTATTACTTTTCTCCTTATTATGTTGGCAAGGTCCGTTCAGGATATGAGCTCCAGGATCAACTATCTCACCAGGACCTTCTGGGTTAGCAGGCATCCTCATGTCTCAGAGAGGGATGGAGAGATAAAGTGGTCTTACCCTATTTCCCTAAGGAAATACTCCCTGCGTGTAATTCTTTTGGACTGGCGAATCCCTCTTTATTCTTAATTTGATCACACGGCACTCCATCCACTCCAGGCCTACCAGCTTCTTTAGAAACGCTCCTTTCAGTAAACATTATTCGAACTACCCTTTCTTACAATCCCGTCTCTGACTCCTCTTCTAAATTAATATTCTATTAAACATAGCCTTATTGTCTAAATTATAATTTAACCTTTGAACCATTGCACCATGTTCATAATTTTAATTTACTTACAAATTTTAATGTTACTAACAATTCTAAATTAATTACCCCTCAATTATCTGCTAAAGTATTTAGATTGAATGAAAATTTAAATTTTGAAATCAATTAGTGTACTTATTTAATATTAAATCAATATTATTATTTTCATTTGCTCATTGGATAAATGATTGAATCAGTAGTTTATTACATTTATTTAATTTATAGCAGCAAATAATAAGAGAGAGAAAATCTTTATTCAAAAGCATTCATTGCTTGATGCAAAAGCTCTAGTTGTTAAACAGACAGCTTACTAATATTTAGTCAGATATTTTTTTTTAAAATCTTATAAAACCTAGGTATAGTGGAATAAACTTATAACATATCATAGTAATACTCGATTTTTTGTTTTATCATTATTGTTCTTTCATTTTTTATTTAATACTTTATGTATTTTTTTTTTATCCTTTTTTTTCATATTTTCTTTCCTAACCCAAAACCTCTTCTTTTTTTCCCTCTTTAACAAACTTTGAATAAAATTAAAATATAAATAGTAAAATTTTTAAATAAATAACGATATATACACCTAAAAAACGTATTTTCGCAAATAAGTACTGAACCTAATTACAATCTTTAAAAAAAAAAAACTCAACAAATATTTCACATATGATTTTTTTCCTATTTTTTTCTCTCCTAACCCAATACCTCTTTCCTCTTTTATTCCGTTTTTAACAAACATTGAATCAAATTAAAATAAAAAATATATATATTAAATAAATCAAAAATTTGTATCCTTTTTCGTCTCAATACTTTTTATTTTTCACCAGTCCAACGTTTCGGCCATTCTAGCCATCCTCAAGGACATCTTCAATTATAATTTCTTCCTCACATTAATTTAGAGTTTCTTTTGCAGGCTATTCTGCCCAGGTCATTTCATTTATTATAAGTTAAAAGCCTATTTTTTAATTTAAAATCAATTACTGTGGATTTACATTTACTCAGTAATATGTTAGTGAACTTCTGTACATAATCTTATATAAGAAGAATTAAATATTTATGATTTTAAATTAAAAAATAGGCTTTTAACATATAATACATGAAATGACCTGGGCAGAATAGCCTGCAAAAGAAACTCTAAATTAATGTGAGGAAGAAATTATAATTGAAGATGTCCTTGAGGATGGCTAGAATGGCCGAAACGTTGGACTAGTGAAAAATAAAAAGTGTTGAGACAAAAAAGGATACAAGTTTTGATTTATTTAATAAATAATTACCTTGTCTCAAGAAATTGAAATAATATAATTAAAATAAAAAAATGTAATTAATACAAATTTTAAATAAATAATGAATGGGATAGATATGGCAAGTTGAACTTTTACCCATATAAAAAATGTAGCATTTAGGCAGGTTATTTTTGAATCATGTTTATTTTTAATTATAACTTGAATAATCTACATCTTTTTATTACAGCTTTATGGATGCCGGTTAGTAATGTGTATAGAAACGCCAGATATTTTATTCACTGATTTTTAACATATAATATTACAATATATTTTTATTATATTTTATCATAATATAGTTTTTCTATATCCATTCACATTGGCAATATTTCGCCTTTATAAGGTCATTAAATCTAAATTTTATGTAGGAATTAGATTAAATGTAGAGGAGCTATGAACAATTAAATGAACAATAGATATCTGGGAAATAAAATCTTTACAATAAATCAAAAAGAAAAATTTATAATTTTCTATTTCTTTGAAAAATGGTATTTAGGGGTCTAAGACGAGTTAAAATGAATATGATTTGCTTTTACCTAAAAAAAAAAATTTGTCCTACTTTAACCTAAGCCACGTGGTATTATATATTTTTGTGAATATAGTTTGGTTTCATTAATATTTTTTCTAATTTTTCGGAAATAGGAAAATTTGATTACTACATAATAGCTTTGAAGAAGCGTATTTTCTGTGAGCTATGAGTAAAAACCGTTTAATTTTGTTCATAACTTTTTCAAGAGCTTTAAACGTCCCCATGGCAACAGGGAACATTTTGAAGAAAACAGCATATAAATCGAGCCAGTATTTGAAGGTTTATTGTCGATATAAATTCAAACCATTCCCTTTTATTGATATAGATATAGATCCAGAATATGGTTGCGGTAATTATTACCTATAAACATTTAAATCTATTTATTAATTGTTTTTCTTTACTATTTCTTTCCTAATTCACACACGGTCAATCATGTATATATAATTTTAATCTATACTTAAACAAATACAAAGATAGTAGATTGTGTGCGTGAACATCGGACTTGGGACATGTGGAAGTGGGTAGCTCATTGGTAAGGCAATGGACTACTAACTCCAAGGACACGGGTTCGAATCCGGCAGTGGCAGATAATTATTATGTTTTTCAATAGCCGTGAGTCATCCCTTTGGGTTGGGAGCTCTCTGGGTTTCACCAAACATCATAAAGTGGTTACCCTTAGTAGGTAAAAATCAGGCAGTCGAATATGATTCTGACCAAGTCATTTTGCATGGGTTGTAGTAGTACATATTTATTTTTTTTTTTTTTTTGTTCAAAATGTGAACGGTCTATGTACTCTTTGGCTTGAACTGGTTTCAATTGAGTGCCTTCCATGAGATCGTATGGTCACTGCACAACACTTTCACTACAGAGCTTCTAGTACAGAATCCATCTCATAGAACATGAGGTCAACGAACATCTGTATGTAGTTTTAAAAATCAACTTCTACCACATGGAAACGCAATTCTGACTGTCCGAAAACTGTTACTATATTAATAAGTTCGATAAAGAAATGGATTACGAAATTTTAGGTGTCTCATTTGGATTTTAACCTATAAAACCTATACGGTGAATCCTAGAGGAAAAGATACAGCGAAGAAAATTAATATTGGAAGAAGATAGTTGACCATATGGAGTAGGTTGTAGGAAGATAGTCCGAGTGGTCTATAAAGGAACAAGATAATAAAAAAAAATATTTCACCCTGGGTTTCCACTTACCCCGATTCATCTCTGTACTTTTCTTCTTATCCTTATAGTACAAGAGCTGGGGAGAAAAAAAAGTAGTTATTTCTCTCCAATTTTACCAATTTACTGAAAAACTATGTATAATTACTAGTCTAAATTGATAAGTCTGCCAAGTATAGGTAGGGGGAATAAAAAATGACGGTTGTTTCAAAACGTTAAAAAAAAATAATTTTTCATTCAGAGCTCTATATCTTTAAAAAAACACTAAAAAAACCTAAGAGAACATCATTTAAAGTAGAATAAATTGGTTATAATATGAGCTCTAATAGAGCTATTTATTTCCAATAGTTCTTGAGATATTTTTAAAAAAGAGAGAGAGATTTTATTGTTCTTGAATTATTTACAATTATACAATAAACCATGATGCTCTAAGACTACAGTGTCTCATTGAGCAATTCAAATTATTCACGTTTCTGGGTACAATATAAGTTTTTTGAAAACAAGTACAACAGATAACTAAAAAAGAAAAGAATATTTTTAAACATGTTAACGTCTTAAAAAAAAAAAAAAAAGAGATAAAATAAGAAGAAAAAAAGAAAAAGCTATTGAAATGAAAATGTATGCCCTCTGGAAATATTAGGTACACAAAATGATACTATAAATACAAGTTAATTACAAAATAAAATCCTTCTTAAACAAAAGAACAAAATTAAAATAAAATAAGAAAGAGATTATAAAAATATAAGAATTTTTGAGAATATTCTCAGATAAAAT
>NW_027106510.1:487579-490717 GCF_000696795.3 Halyomorpha halys
TAAATATATACAAAATAAAATAAATCAATGAATAATATTCATATCATTGAATAAAAAATAAAAACAAATAACATTCTTCTTGTTATAACCAAAATAAGATTTAAAATATACTACCCAATGGGACTGTCGTATAAACGAAATAATCTTCTTGTAAATTCGAAGTTATTAAAAATAATATTTTTCTAAAAGTGACAAAATAAAATTATATGAGAGAGAGAGAGATTTATACCCGTTAACTTTTCACCCACACGTATTTTACAAGGCCGCCCCAAACCCCAGAGAAGGTCATTTTGGACTTTAGGGCAGCGACCTTATTCCAAACCTCTGCCCTTTAACAGAACTGAAAATAGGTCTATAAATAAGAATTTATTTCAATAATGTCGAGCGAATTTCCTCAACTGAGATCGAACGGATTTTATCTTCGCCACCAATCAATCGACATGTGATAAACTATTCCTATCACGTTAGATGGAACTGTGAATCATAAGAGGCTAAGAGGCCGTGAAATAATGTTATCAACATTGATGTATCGATAAACGACGCGAATAGCATTGCATTGCAAAAACTCAAATCTTATATATTTTATTAGGAGACACTTAAAAGGAGGAAAATGAGATTTTGAGTGCGAAATCCTGATATGTAATCTTAAAAATTACTTAGAAATCTAATCTAAATTGATATTTGATATTTACAAACAAGCCCAGACAAAATGTTGAAAATAAAACAACATTAGATAAGTGCTGAGTGCAAAGAAGTCATACTTAATCAACAACCATGGAAGTTGTCATGTCATGTACTGTTAGCTTTAAAAACCAATATTTATTTTATTAAAGTTGATGTTTTTAGACCTACATGTATATTTTTTTTATGTTTACAACTGTATTTACATAAAAATACATTTAGTAAATTTTTATGTTAGGTACCATACCATTGTATGGTACGGGAATTTTTTAACCCAGAACATTTAATTTTGCATATGAGTATTGTATAATTATATCCTTGAGAAAATCCCGGGTAGGGCCAGGGGACTCGAACTCGCAGCCTTTGGGTTGGCAGACAGGCGCGATATCACACTGCTACCGTCACTCCTTCAAGGACAACTAATTAAGTAAATATTAGTTAAGGAAAATATCTTAATCCTATTGAGTTTTACAGAAAAAGAGCTAATACCTTTTTGACCCACTGTACATTGTATAAAAATTGTATGGTAATTATAAAAATGTAATATTCTAGATTATAGGTTAATATTATTAGTATAGATGTACAGTGCTGCGACCTGTCACTTATCACATCAAAGACATGGTGTTAACAGATCATTCAGACACTTCAAAAAAAAAAAAGTTGGTGAAAAAATACATTTTTCTGGCAGAGACTATTCACTATAAGCTAGGAATCAATTTTTTTTTTTTATTCAAATAATAATATAAAACATTATAAAATAAAAGAAAATCATTATTAATTAATTATTCAGTATATACGCTTCTAAACAATAATTCAATAAAAAAAATATTCGGAGGTGCTGAAGTCAATGAAATGCGTTTATTTATCTATTTCTAGTTTTGATAAAATTTTAAAATCTTAATTAGTTTTAAATAAATAAATCTTAATTTTTTCATCATTAAAATAATAAAATGTTATTTTAATTCATAGAAGTTATTTATATTATTTTTCTCAACTTATTTTGGTTATAACGTCCAAGATGGCCCCTCATCTCATAGATCTCAATACGTAAATGTTGCTCAGAAACATGATCAGAAATATTATTTTAAAAAAAAAAGAAAATTATTATTAATTAATTATTCATAATACCCGCTTCTAAACCGCAACACAAACATAAACGTCTGTCTACAATCGATATTTTACCTCGTTATCGATGCATTTCGATATTTCTTTTTTTTTATCGAAATGTTTTCTATTGGTGTAGATATACTTAGTTTTAATATCAAAATATTTATTCATAGTTCAAGAGCGATTGAATTATTTTTTGAATAAATCTTTTTTTTAATTTATTTATTAATAATAACTCTTTCTTTATTTTTTATTTACATAAAAATAAATCTAGTAAATTTGATCTAAGATCATAATGGAGTAATACAGCCGTACTTTTCAGACGCCTCGGAGGATTGTCAGGAACAAAAGAGGAAGCAAGGTTAGAAACTACTGGGTTTTGGTAGTTAGGGAGTTTATGATGGAAGGAATGATATCTGGTTCGGGTAGATCGGTTACATATGGAACATTAAGGTTTTCGTGGATGATTTTATTTGTGGCAAAGTAAAGAGCATTGAGGATTTTAGGGGTTTTGAATTGTAAGGATTGGACACGAGAGGAATTCGGAGGTTCAGTGGAGCCCCAAAGCTCAACTCCATATGTCCAGATTGGCCTTATTACAGCCATGTAGATCAGTCTTTTGTAATGAGTTGGAAGTTTAGACCGTTTGTCTAGTAAGTGCTGTAATAGTCAGAATAGATCAGTTTCCTCTCTTTTCAGACTCGTGTGAGGATTCCAAGTTAGTCGCTTGTCCAGATGTAGTCCAAAGTAGCGGATCTGTTCGACAGGGGTAAGAGGAACATTATTTAAGGACACTGTTGGGCAGTCAGTAGGCTTACGACGTTGGGTAAAGGTGATTTGATGGGATTTATTTTAATCCAAAAAATGACACCATTCTTCGAGGGCTGTGATGTGGGATTGGAGAGTTTGGAATTAAATTAAATATACAACATTTAAATTGAAAATTTAATTTAGATTTATTAAAATGAACATTATTGTTTAGCTGTTAAAGTAATTAGCGATTCAAATTGTTTTTAAATCTTCAAATGATCCGTTACTTAGGACTACATCTCGACAAACGACTGACATGGAAACCTCATACAAGACTGAAGAGACAGGAAAATGATCGTCGATTTCGACTATTACAACATTTACTAGACAAACGGTCTAAATTGCCAATCCGCATGACTGTTTAAGGCCTATCTGGACATACGGAGTTGAGCTTTGGGGCTCCACTAAACCATCAAATTCCTCCAGAATCCAATCCTTACAGTCCAAAATACTTCGTAAAATCCTTAATGCTCCTTACTTTGTCACAAATCAAGTCATCCATCAGGACCTCAATGTCCCCTATGTTGCCGATATGGCCAG
>NW_027106511.1:0-4670 GCF_000696795.3 Halyomorpha halys
AAGACAGAACAACCGTTGTGAAATCATTAATAAATTTGTAATGAAGTATTAACTTAATTCATATTTCTGCCTTAACCTTAAATCAACTAATAAATCCATGACATAACAGCCTTCTCGAAAATAATAACAGATATAATTGTAGAATAAAAGTGGTAAAATCAAGTATCAATTTGTTAAAATGAATATTATAATATTAATACATGGTTTAAATACCTGTTGTTAATTTGGTGTTCATGATCCCCAGCTAACCATCTGAAAATAAAATGAGCAACTGATAACACAAAAATTTATGAAATTTATTCTTCATAATGATCTATTTTTGAATTTTTTAATATAATTTCATTTATATAATTATAATACAGTAATATATACAAAACAAAAATTTAAATAGTAATAAAATAATTCTTTTTTTTTATTAATAAGTTTGTTTTGTGGTCTTAAGTTAATTTTACAATAATTAAAAAGTAAATTTTGAAATCCAAGGATCGATTCAATTTTTATAAAATAATTCGTGAAGGAAGATGATCTTGTTTGTTGTCAAAAAAGATATCTCAAAATAGAACAAAAACTATTTACCATACATTTCACCTCATTTTGCAGGGCTTCTTCATGGCACTTGTCTAATAACTAAACAATTTTTTTTTACTTGCTGGTCGAGAGCCCTGCAAAATAGGGCATTGGTGTACAAGCAGCTAATTAATAATCTTCTAATATAAAATAATTCATGAATGAAAATATTCTAGAACTAACAGAACTTCTTAGAAGAAAATAGGAGCAGAACAAAGTCAATTTTGATGAAATTTCCAGATATTGTACGAGTCTGAATCTAGGTGGTATGACAGCAATTTTTCCAAATTCCATTCATTACCCTCGCTAATTCATGTGAGCAAACATTTCCTTGACAAACCTGTATGTTAACTCGACCAATCTGGACATAAGTTAGAGAAAAGTTAGAAACTGTTGTACAAATGGTCCAGTATTAAACACAAACAAATATATTCCGAATTAAAGAATAAATTTGTTTTTTCTTCCACAATTGTTGTTTCCATCGTTTTTTATCCTTTAAAAATGCCCTAGAAATGTTGAGGAGCCTACACTGACCTACTTGTGGGCTTAATTAAACTTGTAAATCATAATTTTAAAAAAATGCAAATTATGTTAAGTAAATTGATAGAAAAGTGATGTTAAAATAATGAAGAAAAGATGTAAAGAATGTAACTGTGGTACATTCATTCAAAATTACTAATTCTCACACACAATCATGTTTTAAATTAAATTTTCAATTGTTTTTATTGTTCTAATAAGTAAAATCTTCAATAATTTTACTGAAGATCTATATTACAGGCAAACATTTAATTCATAAGTCATCTAAGAAGGTAGGTCAAATATTTTGATGGTTTAAAGATCCATAATGTTAATTATTGTTTTATTTATTTACTTTTCAAGATTCCTATTGTTTTTTCATTTTTCTTCATTTATTTTATTTGTATTTATTATTTATTCCCTTTTAACTTTGATACTACTATAATAGATATTGAAATATACAGGAGTGGGTAGCTCATTGGTAAGGCAATGGACTACTAAATCCAAGGACCTAGGTTCAAATCCAGCTGTGGATTATTATTATCTGTTTTACTGTAGCTGTTGAGTCAGCCCTATGGGCTTGTAGACCTCCAGGGTCAATCCAGCCTCATAAAGTGGGTACTCTTAATTGGGTTAAAATCTGGTAGTCGAGCGTGATTCTAATCAAATTATCTCCTTGCACAACCATTGGTTTAGTAACAGTACTTCCTCACAAAGTACTGCACCCCTGACCCTTCATGGCTTGTAGGGGTACAGATGTAATTTTAATTTAATTCAAATATACAAATCTATAAGATCAACATAATTGTTAGAAAAGATATGTGACTACCTTCATTTAATAGATAAAAATTAGATGGGCTACATTAGTTGAGATGCTTATCAAGTGAATTATGTAAGGAATAATTCAATATGAGTAAAGGCAAAACAATAAAAAATGGATGAAAATAAAAATATAGCGTACAACTTACCATTGATTTCTTAGAGATGTCAGTTGCTTCTTTCTTGAAGTTCATTATCACTTTAAACCCAGAAGAATTCAAAATGGAATAAACCCGAATGTACACTGTGGTAACTAAGATAATTCACCCAAACATAAACTGCACTTTTAAATACTACAAATAGATACACTTAATGCCGTAGCCAAATCGCACCAGACAAAGTAATTGAAACTAAGCTTGTGAAATTTAAAACTTAAATTTTCTATCTTTTAAATTATTTCATTTTAGTAAGAGCAAGTTGCATTTTCCTTTCATTTTTCTTGGTAAAACAGACGACAAGTAATTTAAATCCTGCAAAATAAATGGTGGAGGGAGGGGAAAAAGTTGACACCCCAAAAGGACCTTCTCTACCACCAACTCAATTCAAATACAAAATTGCAACCCTCTAACTCACCATGGAGAGGTTGTGGAGGTTTAAAAAACTTAAATACAGCAAACAAAAAATGGAAAGGTGGGAAGCAAAGATTTCCAAAAGACACTTATCTAACACCAAATCTATTCACATACAGATTTCCCACCTTCTAACTCGATAAGGAGGAACTGTAGAGGCCAAGAAAAACCTTAAAAAGGTCTTCTGGGCAATACAAAATTTTTACTGAAATTCAGTCCCACTTTTATGGTATTGCCCTGCCTAGAAAAGAACCCTAAATACCTAATATTAGCTGATTAGCGAAACAGATATAAAATTCACCCTACTCTTCATAGACAACCTCCAAAATTATTGTTAGTCTATTATTTTTTTGCATAAAATACAACAAAAAAGTTATAAATACATTTATGTCATGTTTATTTAATTTAAAGTGCTCAATGAAGTTAAATTACTTTAGGTTAACTAAGAAAAGTTTTAATTTCTTTATATAAAAATGCTTAAAAGGATGCTGTGCTACTACTAACTCTCAGTTAAAAGTTACAGGTCTGGGTTCTAATTAGCTAACAGATAATTATTTTTTCTGTTACTATAACCATGACAACCCTGTGTGTTCAAGACCTCGTGGGGTTCATCCAGAGGGTGTTTATTCATGGTGGGGTTCAAATTTCATTTCATAGGACTGATACAGAAATGAAAAAGTCTACCCCCAGCCGGATTTGAACCAGCACCACCCGCAGTTCCCAGGCTGCAAAGATGCAAATAATGCGCTTCAACCACTTGAGCCACAGACAGTCCGGGAAGATTTTTTTTCTTCTTTATACAAGGTATTTTGTAAAATTCAGTTCTTCCTCCTAATTTCTTTAATTTTTTCAATCTTTTATGACTTCATTTTTCTCCCTGCATCATCAATCATCAAGATTCATTAGGTTTAATTACCTTTTTTTATTTTTTTTTTCCTTGTTTCTTAATATATCCTTATAATTTATCAATTAATATCATATATAATCAATGGTTACAATTTAAACTGTTACTAAGAAACTTTGATCACTTCATTCTTCCATCACATAACTTGGACTATTAGCCCTATCTAATATATCTATGATAACTCCCCTCTATGTAGAGGTATAATTTTTATAACATGAAGATGGTCAGGGCTGCAGTCAAAAATAGAACAAAATAGTTTTCAACCATTTAATGTCCGATGTTTCGCCCCACTTTGCAGGACTTCATCAGGACTATTCAAACCGATAGGTTTTTTTTTCTTTTTTTTTCCCCCTCCCTTGCCATTTCTGGCATATGGGGTGCGGGAGCAGTGAGGTAGTGCACTGGGGTTTGCGCATGCCACTGCTCCCAAGGATCACCAATTCTTTTTTTTTTTCTTTTATTAATTATTCAATTATTAATTTTTTCTTTTTTTTTTTTTTTTTACTGTGGTGCAGCCCAGCGCTAGGTTTAGCGCCTTACTGATGGAGCTGCACCTTGTCCACTGCATCCATCTGGGTGCCTCCTGCAGTTACCAGGCTGGTCCAGCCCTTCTGGTCTCAGTCTGGGTCAGCTTCCTCATCTTCTGGTGGTGCGCCGATGTCGGGTGGTCAAGTCCTTCCCATCGTGAAATGAGTGGGGCCCACCACCTCCTTCCACCCATAAATGAACTCCTTGAAGAAGGGATCTTCTATCAAACAGGGAAAGTCCGACTCGGCGAGGGCGTAAATCCCAGTCTTTTAATTAATTCCCAGTAGCGCCCTTCTGGCTTGCTAACCACCGTCCATTTCACTTCTGTATTGAGTCCTCTCGCAGTAGTTTCTTCCATAAGTTTGGAGTCTCACCGATCCTCTCTCGGAGCTCCTCCGACAGCGCTTCTAGTCCCTGCCTCTTAACTTCATATTTAAGGACATCCTCCCTGAGGATCGCTCCAGCCAGCACCTGCTCCGCCTCATGTGACACCGTTCTGTATGTCTTCGTGATCCTCAGCAGAGCCAGTCTCTGTGACCAGTCTTCTCTTCTGTGTCTGCGTGAGGTTTCGGCTCCACGCAGGGGATGCATACCTCAGAATTCCCAAGATCACACCTTTATATATGGTCATCGTTGCAGGGTATCTGAGGCCCAAAAATGTACCCCCTATCCTACTTAATACATTGAGTGACAGGGTCACTCTGTCCTTTAGATACACCAGGTGAGAAGTGGCATCGAATCTTCTTCTTATCCTCACACCAAGATAT
>NW_027106512.1:0-1699 GCF_000696795.3 Halyomorpha halys
AAGAAAATGTATACTTTCTGGGCTACGCGCAAAAATGACTAATTTTATTTTTACCGAAACAATTGAACCAGCCTATTATCTTCCAGGCAATATATATATACACACCAACTTCACTAATTTAATTCACTGTTGTGTCCCTTTATTTCATTATTTATCTATTTTTTTTCTCACGATTTTGAATTATGCAGCAGCATATGTTATATACGTACAGCAGCAACTCCCTCTCAACTCATGTCTTCCTCTCTCTTGCTCTTTTTACCCATTTTCTCCCTTCTACTTCTAATTCCTCGCCACATCTGATCTCCGTTCCTCTCATTAGTCCATTTTCGCTCCCAGCCTCTTTTACTTACCCTGTAGACGGGTTGGGAAGGTCATTGGTCTTTTGTGCTATTCGGTCTTTTTTCTCCCTTTTATCTTCAAAGGCTTTCCTTCTTTGACAGAGGTCATCGCCTAGGACCGGGTACAAGATAAGTGCTGTCTAATGAAATATATATAATGTCTCTGCACCTTCCTAGTCAGAGCTGGTATCTATGTATATATATTACTTTTAATGTTTTGCCGTTTAGGTCATTGACAAGCCTGGCGGTTCTTTTAGTCTGACCCCATATCAGGTATGACACGCCGACAAAGAACTTACTTTAAGATAAAAATTTCAGATGGTACCTCTCATACTCAGGCCTGTATACAACTCTGATCCTAGCTCGCCATGTGCATAAACCTCAATAATGTCTATAAGGAGCATCACAGAGATAATAAAGTAGTATCATTCTAGTAAGCGTGCGGTTTAATTCTGTTCCCTCTTCTCCTTTTTCTTCAAGCCTTTCAGTCCAAGTGCTCGTAAGTGGTGCCGAGGACCCGAATACTGATTGAATTTTTTTTTTTGCTTCTTCTAAATCTTTTTTTTTTTAATTATTTATTTATTGTAATTTACAACTGTACAATATAATACAATAGGTAAATATGTAGTATGTTTCATATACACTTGAAAATCTTGGGAAGGAACCACCCATTGGTGGTACTTCAAACATTAATTTAAACTAGAAGGTCTCGTGGCCATCTTCTTTTCAGATGCCTCGGAAGATTATCAGGGATTGTTAAGGATGAAAGTTTAAGAATTAATGGGTTAGGATGGTTAAGGAGTTTGGAATAAAAAGGCAGTTTCTTGTCGTTTCAGTCTTGTGTGTGAATTCCAAGTAAGTCTCTTGTCAAGATGGAGTCCTAAGTATCGAATCTGTTCAACAGGCGTTAGTGGTGTTTCTAGAAAGGATACTGTAGAACAGGAGGGCAGAGGTTTACGACGGAGAGTAAAAGTGATCTGGTGGGATTTGTCAGGATTTATTTTGATTCTCCAGTTTTTACACCATTCTTCAATTGATGTTATGTATGCCTGTAGTGTTTGTGATGGATTAGTTGGGTCGTTGTTTGCAGAAAGTATACATGTGTCATCAGCGTACTTCTAAATCTTAATTTTTTTTTAATCAAAAACTTTACCGATTGAACATTTTTTTTTTTTTAACTGTTCTCTCATCCGTGATTTTTCTTTTCTTTCAACTCGTTCATCTTTTACTTCGCTTAAATTGAAATTTTTTTTACTGAACAAGATGGTTAATGGTGATAGTCAATCACAACCACAGCCCGCATTGTGGCAGCCAGTTCTCCAGACCCCGGTGGTGCAACCGCTCCTGGGGTTCCTGCGGCA
>NW_027106512.1:2810-4630 GCF_000696795.3 Halyomorpha halys
CGCGGTTAGAATACGAAGAATATAAAAATTACCGATTAGGCCACAGATCTTCCGTTCTTCTGTGGAAGGATACAAACACAAATTGAGGAGCACAAATTAGTAAGTTGAAATTTAAATTATATATCTTTTAACGATCTCACGTATCATATTTAAAAATACATTGGTGCCTCTCATACATATCAGTTTTAATTAATGTAGATACATAATAATACCCTGGATCAACTCAGTAAAGAGAAGACGAAATGCTGCCAAAAAGACTCTTCAGACGCACCAGAATTTTAGAGCACTATTCCACCTTTAAGTCCCTTCGAAACCTTACCCAAACATCCTTACGCCGCACCAAGGAGCAGTACTTTCACATCCCTGAAATCCCAATAACTTTTATTTCTTGAATGTATCTCCAGATGACTTAATCTCAGCAGTACTCAAGTCCAGAACTAACGATTACATCCCAGACAAAATTCCTGTAAAGATCATCAAACTTTGTCACCCTACCATTCTTCCTGTCTTCCTGTACATTTATAACTTCTCTCTTCAAAATTCCGTATTTCCCAAAGCCTGGAAGAAAGGACTCGTCCGACCACTGTTCAGTAACAAAGTACCTTCTCCTTCAATTTTCGACTTTCGGCTAATATCCATTTTATCCAATTTGGCCAAGCCACTAGAAAGTTTAGTACACCCCCAACTTATTTTTCTCGAGCACAAATCTCTCCTTAATTCTTTCCAATCCGGTTTTCGCTCCCAACATTCCACACAATCCTCTTTATTCAAAATTTCCCAGGACCTCCAATCCGCAATACACAATCATCATATATCAATTTTAGTTCTTTTTGATTTTTTCAAGGCATTTGACACATTTAACTATAACATCCTCCTCAATAAACATCAAAACCTTTCCATGTCAAATAGTGTCCTAAAGTGGTTCCACTCCTTCCTGCCCCATCGTTTCCAAACAGTCGTCATTTCGAATAAATGACGACTCTTTCCTCTCCCATTCTTCTGACACGAGGTGTTCCTCAGGGATCCTCACTTTCACCAACCCTTTTCTCCATTTATATCAATAATCTTCCTGATTCCATTCAACTCGCAGAATGCCACCTATATGCAGACGATCACCAAATCTATCTGTCCTTCCATCCCTCCGAGATGCTCAAGGCCGGCCAAAAGATACAAGAAGATATTGATAGCATTAACGCATGGGCGTTTAACAATGATTTGAAGCTGAATGCTGAAAAAACGAAGGCCATTCTTATTGGTTCCAAGTGCCTCCTTCATACCGTCCCTTACTGTCCTCTACTATTCCTTAACAACCAATCGATTCACTTCTATTCTACAATAAAGAACCTTGGAGTCACCTTTGACCAACACCTCTCTTGGAATAACCACATTCCCCAAATCACACGCAAACCCATAACTGTACTCAAACAATTCCTAAGATTCCGCAACTCCATTCCTCAGAACATCTGTCAGCTCGTTGTATCCTCTCTCGTCATCCCCCACTTCGACTACAGATCCTGGGTGTATGGAGAGCTATCTGCAGGACTAGAGTTGAGACTGAAGAGACTCATGAATTGCTTTGTAAGATTTATCTTTGGGTTCCCAAGGAGCTCTCAAGTCTCCCGAAGGCAATACCTCCTTGGTATTTTCCTATTCCAAGTTCTTAAAATCAAAAAACCTACCTAGATCCTAGATCTGTTCACTCTTCGTTCATCCATTCACTCATTAAACACCAGATCCCAACCGATTGATTTATATATGCCCTCCTATAGAACCTCCTTCTTTAGCAAATCCTTCGTCATACGTGCAACCTCCTTCTGGAA
>NW_027106512.1:5660-6178 GCF_000696795.3 Halyomorpha halys
GCCATACTGGCAAAACAAGATGTTTCAGTTTGCCAATATATGTACATACATTTTTTCATTTGTATATATTTAATTGTTTGTTATTATTTTTTTCTTGGAGATCAGAAATAAGAAAATACTCTTCAGGTATTCAACTTCTCCCTTTGATTTAGAAAAAACATTACACAAATTCAATCTTTATTACTATACTGATAACATCTCCTAACATTTTTTTTAACCCTATTATTTAAAGTTTTTAAATTTTGTTATGGATCTATATCAATATCAAATCACCCAATTAAAGATAAGTTTGAATTTTAACCTATTAGGTTCCCTATTGTTGTTGGTAGTTATACAGAATGGAGCTCTGAACAAAAAATGAATTATTTTATTAAAATTTTATAATAGCTGCAATTTTATGTTTCTCCTACCTATACTTTGCATACTTATCAATTTTGACAATTAATTATACATAGTTTGCATTAAAGTGATCAAAATTTGGGCTGAAATAACTGAATTTTTTTTCCTCTTGGATTTTT
>NW_027106512.1:6828-7407 GCF_000696795.3 Halyomorpha halys
TGATCAAAATTTGGGCTGAAATAACTGAATTTTTTTTCCTCTTGGATTTTTGGACTATAATGCATATAAAATATGTTTAGAGTATTTGCTGTTAAGTTTTGACAACTTTTCGATATAGCTCATAAAACATGCACTAAAAATACTGTTCGGTTCCTTATTGGTGATGTAAGTTCAATTTCGGTGATTTTTTTTTTTTGTTGACAAAATATTTATTGTTTATATCATTTTGAATAGATATTTAAAGCTTTAAGTTATGTCGAATTTCCGTAACAATTATTTATTTTACATATATAATAGTTGATCACAATACTTGCAAATTGATTTTATCTTTAAAAAAAATATTAAAGCATATTAACCTCTAAAAAAACAAAAGTCATAAAAACAAAATGCCATGATTTTGTATACGCTGCACTGCCAATTCTGGGATTTTCCAAATTAATATCCACTACATAAATAGATAATAATATCCATTACATAAAAATACAATAATATCCACTACATAAATATATAATAATATCCACCTTAATTTTACTGCAACAGGGTTTTGAAGGTCTATAAAAATTTTACTATTATGATATA
>NW_027106512.1:13082-13391 GCF_000696795.3 Halyomorpha halys
TAAAAATACTGTTCGGTTCCTTATTGGTGATGTAAGTTCTATTTCGGTCATTTTTTTTATGTTGACAAAATATTTAATGTTTATAACATTTTGAATAGATATTTGAAGCTTTAAGTTATGTCGAATTTCGGTAACAATTATTTATCTTAAATATATAATAGTTGATCGCAATACTTGCAAATTGATTTTATCTTTAAATAAAATATTAAGCTCTAAAAAAAAGTCATAAAAACAAAATGCCATAATTTTGTATACGCTGCACTGCCAATTCTGGGATTTTCCAAATTAATATCCACTACATAAATAGAT
>NW_027106512.1:13995-14437 GCF_000696795.3 Halyomorpha halys
TAAATTTATTCATCATCCACGGTCAACTATCTCTCATAATTTTTATTTTTACTTATAAAGTGTCCTCTCCCCTCCACACTTGATTTGAATTTGCCATTATTCGTGCAGTAACGTGTTAGTAACCTTATTAAGAAAACATCTAACAGTTTATAGCTTAGGCATAGTGAATTTTTCTTTTATAAAAGTATATTTACTTCTAAAATATTTTTATTTCTTATTTATTTCAAAATTTACACAACATTACCATAGCTGAAGCAACTTTAATAAAAGGAAGCTGTAATTTGTATTTGTATAAATTTACAATATGAAAACTGATATTTTTTTAATACATTTTATCGGTTATTTCTGATTCTACTTTTGTAAAACGTTTTATTTAATTTTTAAAAAAATCTATGTGAACGAACAACAATCGCTAGCTATAAACATCACTGTAATACCGTAT
>NW_027106513.1:0-30877 GCF_000696795.3 Halyomorpha halys
GATTAATAAACAAATAATAATTGCCACAAATTTAATTATAATTGGCGCGGATCAGTACACCATACCAAAGCTATGACTAAAACAACTAGGCCTTACCAAAGCCAACAACCAACGGGCGTTGATGACCAGGCTGTTAAACGCCCTTTCAAAACTAACAAACAAACAAGAATTGATATAAGATAAGGAAAAAATTAGGAAAACAAATAAATAATGATAAAATATAATTATGACGTAGCAAAGCTGGTACAAAATAAAATTCTGGACTCCTTGAAAATCATCGACCATCACATTCATGTTAAAAGATGAAGATAGGGATCAATCAGAGGAAGGGTGGCCGGATAATGAACTAAAAAGCCCGAAATATTGTTCCGATGTCTTAACAATAAAGAAGTAATAAAAAGAGTACGGATTTCAGAAAAAGAAAAAAGATTTTAAAAAAGTGAACATTTTGCGCAGAAAACCTAAGCCTTCATTCATTCTAATCGGGTTCGTTACATGATCAGTACAAGTATCAAAAATGATTTGCTTGTTTGTAAAGTAATTATGGCAAGTTAGTGAAAAGTATATGAAAATTTATAGAAAATATTTTTAAAAACTGTTACTCAATATTTTGAGGTTGCTTTTACGTTGATTAATTTATATACTTAATTTTTCATTATAAACTGAAACACCGTGAATAGTCCTCTGGTTCATAGTTTTAGATTTAAAAGTATTCATCATACCTTCGAAGAATATAAAGATTATCAGCCTTTTTAGAAGATTATGGCAAGTTAGTAAAAAGTATATATATTTATATATAATATTTTCAAAAACCATTACTCAATATTTTTGGTTGCTTTTTAAGTTTATTAATTTCTATATTTAAATTTTCATTAAAACTGATAGTTTTATATTTAATAATCACAGTTTTAGATGTATAAGTATCCATCATACTTTCAAAGAAACGTATCAAAGAATAAAATAATCGACATACACTATGACTATATAATTATTATGTATTTTTTAATCTAATTTATGTATGATTTTAAATTTCTATGATAACGAAATATTTAATTATATTATTGTTCGGTGCTTTTTAAGTATTAGTATTTGCGAGTGGGTTTCAGGCTTCGATACACAGCCGAAGCACCTGTATTTAAGCCCTCATAAATATGGTGCAGTAAAGGGCTTATTAAACTCGGAGTGCATGACATGTTTACATGATTACATTGCGATTTAAGTTAATCTGTTTTCCGAGGCAAGCCAAAACATCAATATTGATCCCTGATATTGATTCCACTGTGTATTTAGCTGATGACTGCACCGTGACGTAGATCAAAGATCCCAAAGGTTCTAGAGACACTAAATTAATTTCAACTACTCACATATCATCAAAAATTTCTATTTTATTTTTACTAATATAGATTTATTATTTTCAATTTGTTTATTTAATTACTAGTTGTTACAGGCTGCCGCACATAAGAGCAAACAAAAGATAATTGCATGATATCATATAGAATGTTATTCTTCGAGAAATGTTGTTATAAGCAAACAAGATGATGAGGAAGCAGAACTGCGGAGGAGTGATAAAATGAAGGAGACACAGCGCTAACAGAAAAGAGTAATCGAAGGTAATTTCGGAAACCAAAGCTTTGCAAAGGAAGAAGAGTGATTGCATCAATAAATAAATAATATTGAGTCGTTTATTGTCAAAAACTACCAAATGAAATATGACTTTGAGAGGATTTACAAGCTTACATCATATTGCTAAGAACTCAGTGTAAAAAACCATCTATGCCGTGATCTATACCAACGCTTATTACTTTCTTGTGACCCCTCCGTTATCCATTTCAAAACTTTACACGCTTATTTTATCCACTAGGGAAAGTGCGAAATGGACTTAAACTAAAAGCTCTATCTCTCGGCTACTTACTTGTCGGTTCAGCGCTGATTACTTTCTTGAGATCCTTTTGTTATCCATACATCTATTCATACGTTCGTTATGCTATTACATGCACTATATCCATCGAGCATTGAACTAAAATAAATCGTCCATTATTAAAATTAAAATTCACAACTGCAAACAAGAGGACGCCGACTTCGATGGATACCTAGCAAACTGCTACCTTTCTGAACTACCACTAAGTTTTAAAGGGAGGAGTAAATTTTTATCTACCCACCTCAACCCCAGAGATGATTGGGAATAGCGAACTGTCAAGTTGGTGTACTATTGAAACGGGACAAAGCCCAAAGAGACAAGTTTTAAAGGGCGGGTCCATTTACAGAGGGACTGGCCCGGGGCGATCCGAACCGTCGCGGTCCAACTCAGCCCCGGATGACAACATGTAAACTTCACAACTGGGGCAGAGCCCTCTATTGATTCTGGCCCCCGTGCCCCAAGGCATCTCCACCTTATTACCATAATTATAGCGAGTCACTAGTCTCTCATTTGTATGCTTCGACTAGGCCTCTTAAACATAATCGCAATTCCGACTACTTAGCCTAAATTGGAGGGAGAACTTTTAAACCGAAGCGTTACCAATTTTGGAAAACTACTTTTTTAGACCCCCTTTAAGAATTTCAGAACTTACAATATATTACAAATTATTATAAAACTAGTGCTTTAATTTTAAAAAAAATAATTCGTTGGGCCAATTTGACAATAAGTACACAGCTAAGTGTTCCTTTATGTTTGTATTTATTAATTTTTACTCCATTTGAGTAAATTGAAACACCCCTTCTGGAGGTTTCGATGAGAGCGTAAGTAAAGTCTCAGTTCAGTTTATGTAGCTGGTGTGATCTTTTTCATTTACGGAAGTTAAAATATTTTTTGTATTAGTTCATTCTTCTGTTTAATCTATAATATGATTAAGTCGTTGTTTTTAGTTCTTAGGGTCTAAATGCTGAAAACAGTTTGGTGAACCCCTATATTCTAGCCTAAAAGAGTACAGTACATTACGAGTGCAGCTGCCGGACCTAGAATAACTTATATCTTTAAGAATCTAACATTACACTAACCTCTACATAAAAGTTGACATGGAAAAGTGTAAATCTTCTAAATCCTAACCCGGGTCGTATATAGAAACCAAGGATTCTGGGGGAATTTTTGACACCCCGGGACAAGTTTTCCTATGTCCCCGTCAAATAGTAAATTCATCACTTAAATCCAATTTATGCCACAAAAAAAATCCCACAAAGTAAAGATAATACATAATTATATTATACAATATATATTTTTTAAATTATATAAAAATAAAACCATGACAATCGGGGCAGGTAACCCCGAAACTGGATCTCAAGTCGACATTCCGCTGTCTCCCACCTCGTCGAATCATGTCCCAACATTCTTTGTGGGACAAATGAATCCTTCACTGCCCGTCGCATTATCAATACAAAGACGTTCTGGTACCAGAACCTTTACTGCTGAAGAAGCACAGGTGAAAAGAAACATTTAAAAAGGAACATTATTTTCTTACTCTATTGTTTCTTATTCTCCTACATTATTGAATCGTTTTCTGCTAATATTAGGAAGTATTAAACTATTACTGAATACCTTCGAGAATAAATATTCCAGAGCGGAATATAAATAGTAACGTGATCTACCGATTTTCTAATTAAAAAGCATGTTAATTTCAGTTTCTAAAATGGTAAATTTGATTTATTTTAGTTTCTAAAATGGTAGTTTCAGTTTCTGCGGTGTTACTATCTCTCGGGGCTGATTGCGACTCGGCTGTAACAGATATTTATGCCTAGGTCAAAGCGAAAGGAATTTTTTGGGTTTTTCGTACAGAACCGAAATGTGGCCTTTGTTAAGAGCGCTCCAGGGACATCTTTGTTTGACCAAAAAATATACAATTTTTGTAGAAAACGTTTAAATTCCTTAAATGCATTTAGAGTGTTAGCCTTCAAGAAATGTTCAGTTATAAGAAAATAACTAAAAAAAGTTCCAAAATTGATTTTATTTTTTTGCTGTAAAGCCACCAGTTGGCGCTTTAGCTAATCTTAAATTCACAATATATTGAAAAGTTGAGAAATATTAATACATATTTTATGATTCATTGCAATATACAAATTAAGTGATTGGATTAATTATATGCTTAACCATATTCCAACCTGAATATTTATAAGTTAATTCATTTCTTTTTCCATACCGTGTATTTCAAGCTTATACAGAGCCCCTACAAATAAACATATTTTCTGTCTTGTAATGATAGTTTCTTCATGCATGTCCGTACAAGTTAATGAAATAAAATAATCAATGCTGAAAAGTAAACTAGTAAGAAGAAGAAACCTCTTCAAGTAAAAATCTATATGTATAATTAAACTAATAAATCCCTGAGATATAAATAATGATTGATTTTCATAGCAGCATTGATAAAGACCTACAATTTTAGTGAAAACTTCGGTACTTAATAAATACTCTCAGCTAATTTTTAAATATTATTATATTTTAATGATTGGAGAAGTTTGTCGGGGGGTGCGTTCAGCAAAGAACAACATAAATAAACATAACCATATTTATTTTATGCCGACGTTATTATATTTTAAAATGAATCAGTTTGATTTTTTACAGGGCTCATTGTAAAAATAGTAAGTTAATATTTAAAAATATATACATTATAAACTATGAATTCATATCATAAACATTCAATTCATTCAAATTTTCCCTATTATTTTGGGAGATTATATTACTACACAGTAACTTCAGGTTTTAGTACCATATATGTGTTTAGATATTATTTTTTTAAAAACTTGGAGGCGCCGGGCATCGATCCCGGTACCTCTCGCATGCTAAGCGAGCGCTCTACCATCTGAGCTACGCCCCCTTCCAATTTTATATGTGAACATTTAATGATTCGTCCTTATAAATCTAAATTATTCACCAGTCTAAAAAAAAATTTAAATTCGTTTTATTAATATATCCATGTACGTTTATTAATCTTACTCTATTGTTATATTAAATTATAGCAAGATTTAGTTATATTTTTAATGTTATTTCGTTATTTGAATAGTCATTTTACTATAAATTGTTATAAGTTCTGAATTTTAAGTTTCAACAAAATAGAAATTTATTAATTGAAAATTGGAATACAAAAACAAATATTTTAGATAAAATTAATATTAAGCTAACTATTAATAAATAATATATCTTTGTAAATTACCATCAACATATATTTGTATTGATTCACTTAGTTTTAAAATTATGTAAATTTATAAATAGAAAAATACACTAAATTTTGAACTAATTGGAAGATGGTAGGAAAAAACATAACTTTTAATTAAATTAATTATTTTAAAACAATACTTAAACATTTTATATTTGTATTACAAGTAAATATACTGTAAATTAATGTTGCTTACATGATTTTTCAATGATTTATACAAAGGCTTATCCCTTCATTTTTTTTATCACAGAAACAGAGATTTTAGTCAAATGTTTGTGAATTTACATTCGAGAAATTAAAATGCAATAAAATTTTAATTTTATAAGTATAATTAGATAATAGAAATTTAATATATATCCTGCAATAAGTGAATTTTAAAAAAAACTAAGCGTTAATTTTTTTAATTTCCAAATCTTTCCACCTGTTAACACCAACAATAGGACTTTATTTTGACTAATACCAGCAAAATTCAAACAACTTAAACGTTTTACCGTTAAATTAAAGGAACCCCGAGAAAGGCAGAAAAACAATATAGCAAGATGGAAGGTATGTTGAAGTCATTGAATAGAGTAAATTCTTTGGATATATGAGGCGTTTAAGATATGTCCGTAAAAACTTAAAATAAGTACTTTTATGATGGTAAGTTTGCTAGTACCAAGTTCGAATACGCTTGGTGTTAGTTGTACCAATTCGAATCCAACATGGACATGTTACTTAGTGGTGAACCCACGGAATAAACTCACCTCCGGACTCAAAATAGCTCCTTGAATGGATAGCTCATATGTAAAATTAAACATAACAGGTAACCTTAAAATACCAAAGGTAGTAAAAGGTAAGACACAACACGAATTACTTTTCTTTTTTCACAGTAATGCACTTACTAATTCACTTTTTATTTCTGTTTTAGAGGGTTTGGAAAAACAAAACAAAAAAAACACGGAATAAACCTCGGCCTTCCCACTCTTGTTAGAATAGATTAGTTACCTGCAGGATAACCCGTCTTTCCTTCTCTAAGTTGGAAGACATAAAGACGTTGAACTAAATTTTAAAAAATTTATAGTATGAAAGATAATTCAGTCACTTTGAACCATGACCCAACTAGCCTGGATAATATTCCAAAACACTTTTTCACTGATTCTATTTTCAGTTTGATGTAGAATAGATTCTCATGTAAATTCCAAAATAAAGCACTTTCTAAAATGTAGCGATGGGCGTATTATTAAAATACACCTGGAGTTAATTCTAACAAAATTGATGACCATTAGATCCCTTTAACCCTCTAATGATTACAGCCCATGGCTGGATAGAAGACATCACAAATCTACATAAAGCAACCTCCTCAACCACAAGCGGCTAAGACATGGAAGGCGTTGAGGTGTTTTTGCCGACCGTAATCCAGAGTGTCGCTAACGAAGCGGGGAATTAGCCCGAGGGCAATATATCTGAGGGTTAGGTCACGAGTTTAAGCTAGCAGCTTCTATAATACGATTATTGTTTGCATGACTTAGGGATAAGAAATATGGGAGCTGGCAATATCTTCTCTCACCTGTTCCTAGTGTCTCTGAGGATTTATGGCTTCTTTGTCAGCCGAAAACACAGGCGTTTGCAGAATCTTTTCGTATCTCTGGTCGCTGGCCAAAATGAAAAAAATAAAATAAAATATAAATTTAATTAAAAAACAATGCATTTTTCTAAATATTTCTCTCACACTTTATTTATTTAAAGCAGCCGATTGAAATTGTGGAAATCTGTTAAGGATTTAATCGGGATCTGTCGAATACATGATAAGGAGAATTGAGAACTTCACACTAAAAGGTCCCTCATCCAACTTATTTTGTAGTATTCTGTAATTGATATATGCTTTTGAAATATATTCATAAAATTTCGGTATAATTAGGCCCTATTTGACCATTATAGAGCTAGTCATTAAAATCCTGTATATTTATAGGAAGGAGTTAAAAAATTAAAAAGTTATTTCTCCCAGGAAACAATAAGAGTTACTGCGTAATTTTTATTTTTTAAATTGATAAGTAATTATTATAAAAAAAAAATTTCTTAAAATTAATCGAAAACTATTCTTTAATATTCAGTAAATATAATGTGTAAATAATCTTTACTTACAAATATTAGAAAAAAAATTAAATCTGCACCACTACATGAAGGGTCAGGTGTGCAGTACATTATAAGGAAGTACTATTATTAATAAACCAACGGATATGCAAGGAGTTGATTTGGTCAGAATCAAGCTCGAACGCAAGATTTGTACGTAATTAAGGGTACCCAATTAATGAGGCTGGGTGAACCCTATATGGCTTCTGAACCCACTAGGCTGACTCACGGCTTCAGTGAAACAGAAACTAATTATCTCCCACATCCGGATTCGAACCCGGATTATTTGAGTTAGTAGCAATTTGTAAATGTTATTAAATTAAAATTTCTCTTTTAATATTTTTTTTAGATCCTATAATTGTTTTCCTAATATATAAGTAATAGTAATGACCTAGATTTTAACATTCGCGCGCTAGTGACTCAACCTATTTTAATTTTTCGGTTTTTTAACATATGGGACCCCTTCATTTGTTATCGGACGTGCAGAAACTAAAAATTCTATCGACTATAGGATCGCGCAATCGCACCACTTATTTTAACTTTTATTATTTATGTTGGGTTGTATTTGTATTGTTTCGGAGGTGCAGAAAATGAAAATGCGATCGATTTTAAAATAGCCCTTTTTTCATATTTCTAATATAGTAGTGTCCATTTATGTGGTGCAAAAATTGGAACTACCATTTATTTTAAGCGCTCGCGTATCAATATTATTTTTGATTAATTTCTATCGATTTCAAGATTTTTCAATTCAATTTAAACCGTAGTTGTAAGAAGCGTACCTTCAACCTAAGGCCAGGCGCTCCTTCTCTTTTGATTGGTTCGTTGGATTGTAGTGGACTGTGAATATAAATTACTTGCAATGAAAAATGTATTGTTATGAAAATAAAACATTATTAACATAAAGATCTATTGCATAATTACAGGTAAGGTATAGGAGGGTGGGTGGCCGAAACAAGACATTTATTGTTAGAGACAGTTATCAATTTTAATCATAGGTCTAGAAAAACTGAAGATAGGTCTCTTAATGGTGATAATGGATGTTGTGGACTATATGGAATGATGTGACCTCCATTCTTCCTTTTTCTTTACCGCATTCCTATATTCCTCTCTCCTTTGTCACTGGGAGGCACTCTTAGGATGTATCTGCATACTCATGTATTTTTACACTAGATAAGAGTGAAGAATAAAAAATTCTTTTAGAAAAAGATGGCTCTCTCATCCAATTAGTTTCTTCTTCTCCTCAATGAGGGCGCTAGAGGAGGTAAGTTTTAATTTTGGTCAAATGCGGCGCTAGTAGTGGAGCTACATAATCTGGTCCTAGAATTTCGATTATCAGGTTACCCGAAACAGTAGTTTTCAATTCCTACACCCTTAAAAACATATTAAAAAACCTGAATTCTTAACAAAATAAAAAATAAATCTATACACGAGTGCGCTCGCTATATAAAAATCAATAGCGTTTTTATTTTCTGCTCCTCCAAAAAAATACTCGTAAAAATGGTATGTTATATATTAATGATCTGAAAAGATAAAATAAAACGATAACTGAGCGCGGAATCTGAAAATTGCTAAAAAGTGGTAATTTATTTTTTTTAACAGTTTAGAAAATCGAAATTAATAAAAGCTAATCAAAACTGATAACTTTCAAATACAAAAATCTCGATGAAGATTTTACTTTTAAATCATGAAAATATAAATTAATTTGTACTTGAAACTGTTTTTAAATATATATTGATAGTTATTTTGGGTCTCTGCTACAAATCCATTTATAATGAATGTATTCTATTTATGTTTTAAGTTTCTTTTACCAAGAAGTAAAAAGTAATCAAACAAAAGTTTATTTCATTTTCAATTTTTTTTTTCTTACTTTCATGAAAATTGCTTTTTTTTAGTATATTGTTTTTAAATGTTAGAAAATTTTTTTAAAAAATGTTAATGATTACTTAAAAAACATAAATATGAAAAAAAATCGTATAATTATATTTTTCATTAAAATGTTTCATACTCCTCAATCAATAAAAAAATATATATGATTTATTGTGAGAAACTTCAAAATTGTTTGGAGGCGCCGGGCATCGATCCCGGTACCTCTCGCATGCTAAGCGAGCGCTCTACCATCTGAGCTACGCCCCCTGTTGTAAATTTTAGAAAGTTTAAATATGAAATCTAGTGTGTAGAATCCCAAATTGCGTTATAAGTACATTCACTAAGTCAGTATACTGATTTTAGAAATTGAAAGTTCATATTTCATATGATATTTCTGCTGGTATAAATAATTTGTTAGCCCCAAATAGAAAAAAAGTAATTATTATACAACTTATTAGAAGTTATATTTCTATACATACACTTCAATATACATTAATTCATTTATGAAATTTATGATTATATCTCGCAGTGACTTCATGGAAATATAAACATAGCCAACTTCACCTTGAAGTATGTGAACTAATACATTTATTATAAACAGAAAAAACATTTAAGTCTGCAATATTAATCCATAAAAGAAATTTTGAAAACATATTCAATTTTGACTTTCCCATCTCTATTAGTTATGGAAAGTATTGCAATGAGATAAAATTTATATAATAGTTTTCGACAGATCTTCGAGTTTCAGAGTTAACTAACTCCATAAAAATGCATTTTCGATCATTAGTCTGTTTGTCTGTATCTTTGCTTCACACTTATCATTTAAACAGGTGGGCGAAAGGATGTCCTTTTTTATGTTTGTATGCATCGAAATTTGTAATAGCTGAAAATAATGGCCATACCAAATAAAAAACAAAAAAAAAATGTATGTCTTATAAATTCCTTTTTTTTCAAATAGTTTTTCAAATAATTCAAAAGTTATACAATTCTTGGAACATTCCAAATGCTCATTTGAAAGATAATTAAATTGCTTACAAAGCGAAATTTAAAAAATATCCTAATTGGACCAGAATATTAGGGAATGTATAGTATTTTTTTTAATTTGACTGACACTCTACGAAGTAAGGAGAGTATAACGCTTACGAATTAAGTAATAAATCACTAAATGGCCGTATTCAGTTATCTATATTTTCTTAGATTATTTTAAGGTAATCTATAAAGTTCACTATGATTTATTACTACACTTTTTTTCATTATAATAATTTCTAATGCAGTCATTTTGAACAAATTTCAAGGAGTAATTTTTAATGAAGAATAGTTTTCAAGCAGACCTAAAAGATTTTGGTATTATTGCAGTTTATTGAAGAAATGTACAGATATCTAAATTTCAGTATAATATTGTATTCTTAGCAAATTAGTTCATAACTGACTTTCCTGACTCAAAGGAATTTTAATGGAAGAATTTTATACGTGAAAAATTCTTATGTTGGGTTGAATCCCAATCATGAGCATTTGTTTATCGCATTCTACACGTCTGATTAGAAGCACTTGAAATCCATAATTATTTTTCATAACCATCTTTGGTATTAAAATTAAAAAGTTATTAAACCTATTCACCTTTACTATGTAGTAATATAGTAATATTCAATAAATGTCTATTTTTTTTTTTTTAAATCTTGGGAAGGAACCTACCCATTGGTGGTACTTCAAACATTAATTTAAATTAGAAGGTCCCGTGGTCATCTTCTTTTCAGACGCCTCAGAGGATTATCAGGGATTGTTAAGGATGAAAGATTAAGAATTAGTGGGTTAGGATGGTTAAGGAGTATGGAATGAAAAGACGCATATCTTTTTTGGGTCGAATCTGCAACGAATGGTAAAATGTCTATTTAAGTACAAGATTAGCAATCTTGTTAACCAGGCAATGTTTTGTACCATTAAAAATGAGAACAATCAAGATCAAAAAAATGAAAGTTGAAATGGTCAAGGGCATCGAGCCTATACATTCCTGTGCAGACCGAGAGGTTGTGCGGGCCAACCTACCCGTAGCGCCATCACCACTTTCCCCTCTTATGTCACATTTGGATCTGATCCAAATTTCACTTAATACCTCTTCTTCCTTTTGGATATTCACTATTTTTTTGTTGTTTTTTTTTTGTAGGGTTACCTTATTCATTGTTAAATTGTAATACCATAAGTATTGAAATAGGGCATAAATATAAATTGTATAATTAAATTTAAATATCTGGGAGAGATGGTATGCAATAACGGTTTGGAGAAAGAGAGTATAAAGAGGAAAATCATGAAGTTGGAAAGGCTAAGCTTCGCAACTGGCAATATTTACAATAAGAAGAACCTATTGCCTAACCCAAAAATAAGACATTACAACACGGTCATAAAACCAGTAATTTTATACGGAATGGAGACAACATGTCTCCCTAGTCTGGAAAATTACTGAAAATAGAGAGAAGAATCCTGAGAAAAATCTATGAGCCCAAGTAAACATAAAAAGGTTTAATTACTTAAATTACTGGTTAAGACCCAACCAGGAAATCTACAGGGAGATAAATAACCTGGAAACTGAAATAAGAATCAAAGGACTGATATTCTAGGGGCACATGATGAGATTGGACCAAAGCAAACTAAAAAAGAAAGTCTTTGACAGAATCCGTGAAATAAGAGCGTAGACAGGATATGTGAAGCAAATGAGAGAGGAGACGAAGAAATTGAAAATAACTGACAAGGACTGTCTGGATAGAGAACAGTAAGGAAAAAAATGGAAATAAATAAATATTCTTACGGCAATTAAAGAAACACGGAAGGGTACTACGTGGTTGGAAGAGCAAAGGCACGCAGATATGATGAGAAGATATTGGGAGAGAAGAAGAGAAAATTTGAGAAGGAAAAAGTAATGACGTTCGCGTGGTCTTCAAAGGCCGTTTCGTGGAAGAAAAAAAATAAAAACAAATAAATTGTACAATATAAGTAATTAGCCAATGCCCTTTAGGCCTTGGATGGAAAGTCGAAAAAAGTAAGTTATCTCAATAAACCAACTATGTTCATACACAAATTTTAAACCCAATGAACACTGAAAAAATACTTGTACCTCTGCAAATAATGATTTGATTTCAATTGCCTTTTTTAAAAGGAACTTCATGCCCTTTTAACAAACCATTTTTATGTTATGAAAAAGATGGTCAGGGTTGCGATTAAAAATGAAAAAAATTGTTAACTATTTTTGTTTTCCTTTTCACAGCACTCCCTGCCATCTTCATCTTAATCTGAAATAATACGATCAATCATTTATGTATATAATTATATTCCATGCAATTTATAGTTGCTTAGTAATGTTCAAATAAAGATTTTATTTCTTAATACCTTTTCTTTCTTGCGGTTTCTCGGGAATTAAATCTATATATAACAACTTAAGAATTCTTAATTCGTTATAGTTAGTTTTAATTATCATTATTTTTACTTTGTATACTACTGATTTCTCTATATATATATCGATTAACGGTATTCATAAAAATTGTGTATTTCAGATAATTTATGCATAGTATATATACATTTCTTAGCCTAATACTTAATTGACATACTATAATAAAGCTATGTGCATAAAATGTATATGGTATCTATATAAATAGTACATGTGTGATTTATTAAGAAATTAATTTATCACGGACCAAAACCGGTAAAAAAATCCTGTCAAAAATAAAATTTCAAACTATCTACTCAGAAGGGGGCGTAGCTCAGATGGTAGAGCGCTCGCTTAGCATGCGAGAGGTACCGGGATCGATGCCCGGCGCCTCCAGTTTTTTGGAGGCGCTTCTATTCATGAATTGATTTTTTTTTTAATAATGTATTCTTGTTAAAACAAGCTTTATCTTTCTCTTTTATTTATTATTTGTCTGGTATTGCTTAAATTCATTCAAATCTATGAAATAGCTCCTGAACTATCAAATAATTCTACAACGATTTACTACTTCAACTTACGTATCAGATTTTATTTATTTTTATCTACTTTCTTTTTTTTTAATGTTATTTTATTTCAGTATGAATGTGATCAGTTATTACTATTACCTATTGCCTTAAACAGTATGCCAGATTGTAATATCTATCAATAAATAAAGTTTTCGTATAAAAACAAATTTACCTATCGAGTTTGTTTGCCCTATCAATGTTTAATATAAAGGAATTCTAAGATTTGTCTTCATTGTTTTTTAACCATACTTTACTAAAATATTTTTTACAAACTCAAAAAATTTAAGAAAATTCTATTAATTAATATAACTTACACAGCTTTCTTAATCAGATTGGCTGCTAAAACAATGTCTGGACGTATCTTCATTAATATTGGTCTGGTAACGATTATTTTGTCAATTTTTTAGTTAATCCTACTTAAAAATGTAATTACCTAATAAGATAACGTCTAGAATGTGCAGAGAGATGTAAGGATTTCGAATTATTCTAAAAATTAATAAACCAAAAGTGTTGAAGTTTCCGTGAAAAATTCTGTTGCCAACTTGGTTTACAGTATCCTTATACTGGTTCAATATAATTTTTTTTGAGAATTTATTTATCCTCCAAACGGCCATTGGAAAATATCATTTTTTTTTTTTTTTTATAAAACCCATTTGTCGATTTCGTCGAAAAAGGTAAGTAAAACATTACTACTATGCCATATCTCTGCTAATACTAATCGGATTTCGTATTATTTTTATTCGTATAATTTTTTTGAAAAATGAAATAAAACATTGTTGGTATGTGATAAATTACTTTCCCACATTCCTTTCACTTATATTAATCATTTATTTGATTATAACTGTTTTTCTATTTTATATTTAAAAAGATTCTTATATTTAAAGAATTATGAACTTTACTGGAAAAACTCCATGTTCTTAGACATATTTTTATATACAATCCTTAAATTCTAATATGTCGATATTTTAAATGATAATATTTTTTACCAATTAGTTAAAGTAAAACATAATATAATAATTTATCCTGATAATATACCAATACAATAATAATTAATAATAAAACATTAGGTGATAATATAATTGTGTTCGAGAAAAAAAATTTAAGCTTCAAACATAATTTTTAAACATTTAACTAAGCTTAATAATACTGTCCTTAATCTATGATAATTGTAGAATAGCTCAATATTATTGAAGCTGAGTCGAAGAATCAATAAGATGAAAGAAAGAAAATCACTTTCTCTCAAATTAATCGAAAACGAAGTAAGAAATAATGTTTAATTTGGGATTTTGAAATAAATACTCTAGCAAAAGTTTTGGAGGCGCCGGGCATCGATCCCGGTACCTCTCGCATGCTAAGCGAGCGCTCTACCATCTGAGCTACGCCCCCTGTTGTAAATTTTAGAAAGTTTAAATATGAATTAACGTTTGTAGAATCCCAAATTGCGTTATAAATGCATTCACTAAGTCATTATACTGATTATAGAAATCGAAAGTTCATATAAAAAAAATAAAAAACATATGTACAACTAAAATGATTTTTTTCCTCTTTTTAAATTTCCCAGTTAAAAATGTATAATAACATTAATATAATTTTATTACCAACCAAATATTAGAAAGTAAAGAACCAAATGATATTAAATAATATTAAAATAAAGGAATTAAATATAATTACAATGCAAAAAAAATAAAAGTTTAAGGTAGAATAAACAAAACAAAAAAAAAAAATAACGAATAGTAAACAAATGGATCGAGTAATGTAACTTTTCTGTAACCTCAGATTACAGCCATTTACAAGAGGAAAGTTAAGAGTGTGGCTTACAAAAGATTGTAATAACAACATAAATACAAAATCGAAAATATAAAATTGTTATTTTAAGTTTCCTATGGAAGATATTTTCATACATTCATAAATACATCATACTACCCTCCTTAAAAACTCTTCCATCAATTGTACCAAATTAAAATAAGCTAGCTGCTTCGTAGAGTGATTATTCCTTAAGTTTTTGAAACTCTGGTGACTCTAAGGTACAAAAAAAATTATAATACTTCATGTTTTCATAATCATCAAAATTCAGTATGGATAATTTAACTAACGAAATAATATTTGACAAATATTTTATATTTAATATAAAATTCACAAAAGAAAAAAAAATGGATTGCATATAACAAAATTCACCTTGTAAAAAAAATATTTATAATTATTTGTATTTATATAAATTATATTTATTAATTCATAACAATAAATACATAAAAACTTCTGGAGGCGCCGGGCATCGATCCCGGTACCTCTCGCATGCTAAGCGAGCGCTCTACCATCTGAGCTACGCCCCCTTCTGGAAGATGTGTTAGAGAGTTTAAATTTTAAGCTATTTATCTGTAGGTTTTAATAACTAAAAGGATGGTTTACCCCTCTCTAAAAATGTTCTGATAAAATTTAACAAATCAATTTGTACAAATCAATTTCAACTTCTCTATTAAAAAAGATAATTTATGGTAAAAATCGAGAAATTTATTCCCGAAAATGCTCTTTCGAAGAGCTGTTAAAGGATAGTCACAAGAAAACATTTTAACAAAGGCTCTTGCGCAATAAAACTGGAAAAATATCTCGGTTTATTCAAAAGTAAGAGATGTTTTCGTATACCTGACAATTTTAAATATCCAGTTACATCCTTTTTAGAGGGAGCTCTTTAATTTTTTAATCAATTTTAAAAAATAATAAACATTTAGAATAAAATCAATATTGCTATTCATATCAGAATACGTAAAAGCATTTGTGAAAACCTAAATTGAATATTATATTGCCACAAATAAAAAGAGCAAGTTACAGCCGAAAATTCAAAATCTATTATTCCAATCGATATATGCAATAAGAAACTAGCTAATATTTTTTTTTATTAAGCTATATTGTTATTCTTTGTTCTTTTCGCAACAAAAATATACCAAGGTCCTATTAGTATCTTATAGTAATAACTATCCAAGAACCTAATTTATGTAGGGTTTATACTGCAAAATAAACATTCTTGGTTGGATCCTAGACTGGGTCCAATCAATGATATTGAACTAACATATTAATGTAAACGTGTAAGGGCTGTTAAAATCAAACTTGCGATTACATTTAAAACTGTATTAGGGGATTTAAATTTATAATGTTTGTATTTTAATAGTTATTTTAGTGTTGCATGACTGGTTTCTTGGACTGCATGATTAGTTTCTTATATATCGGGGTATATATTCATGAAGCATCTATCACTAAACCACCATGTTTATAACAGTAGGTTATAATCGAAGTTTTCGTTCTTGAATCTATTATAAAGAAAAAAAGGCAGAAATAATATTAATTGTTAATTTCTGATATAGATTAAAGGTCGATGTACGATATGTCACAATCTCACAAGAGATGATAAAATTTAAAAAAATGCAATCCTTCCCGCCGGACCCACCCCGCTAAGACCCCCGGGGAGCGACTTTTAAAATATTTAAATAGCTTAAAACGGGAAGAGGAGACTTTAAGATTTAAAAATGTCTGTACACAAGTACACACTATTAAAATATTCAGTATCAATTTTTTTAACAATTATATATTAAGTGCGAAAATGAAAACAAATTAATTTGGAATTGTTAATTAATACACTTCACTATGACCTAATCCACCCTAGTCAATGTTCTCAGCTTGTCTGAAGTATGAAGATTGCAAACTTGGACAGAGATTGATTGGGTTCTCGTGATGTTTCCTAATGGGGTCAGGTTCGCTGAAAGTTTGATTATATCGTATATATTGTATAGTATGCATGAATCATATATATATATATATACAATATATACAATGTATAGTGTTAAAGTAACCACAAAATTACCAAGTCTTTTAAACAAAAATAGAATGACTGGAATATAAACTACATTTATTTAGTGTACTATTGAAAACATGTCATATAATGAAAACCAAAACTTGGAAAATGAAATAACAAATACAAAGTAAAATAAAAGCTATATAAATTAATAAATATTGAAGATGATAAATAAAATACTGAGTGGTAACGATTCCGATGGATCAGAGACCAAAAGAGGAAGCTATGAAGAAATAATGTGCTACTTCGATTGGTCTGATGATTGGAGGAAATTTCTTGCTTCCAAAGTATTGTAGGTTCTTGCTGCGATGTTATAGATGCCACTGTATGGCGACTCGTTTACTTCACTTCGCTATCACAACAAGCAATACGCAGTATCATGATGAATCAAAGCTTGATTACTACCTCAGGACTTCGTCTGTACCGGTCACAGCTGCATGCTGAATTTCAGCTACATTAGCAGAATTCAGTCTGACTTTTCAGTTGCATGATTCAATGACTTATGACTTAATTTTAGCCCTCGATCCACCTCTCATTAGTTAGAGGAGAGCAATAAAAAGGAGAAAAGAGTGCTTGTGTGAATAATAAATTTCAAAAATTAATTTTCAAACATCATCCTTTACTCCTAGTAAAAATTAATAAAATCCCAAGAAAATTCAGAGAACTACAAATGACTAACTAGAAAGTTTAATAGAAAAAATTGGATTATAGAACACCGATTTGCAATAAAAGCTGAAGATTCAAAGAAATCTGTTTCAAGCATAATATAACCAAGGGGAGGTTAGATGATGAGCAGTATTTATTGTCATTAATATCATCTGCTAAGACACCTTCAGGCTAGCAATTATAATGACATACAATTATTTAACAGCACTGTAGGAAGAGTAGGAATAATTAAAAAGTGTGCATCTCTGACAAACGTTCTGATTTTCTACTGTTAGAATAAATTTTTTCTCCTCATATGAAATTCATAAGCCCACATATAAACAACAAAGACCCGAACCTCTAAGTCTGGGATTTTCATTATTTTTTGTTGATGAATTATACTAACTACATACATAAAAATAAATTCTGACGTGAGTAATTTTTTTTTTTAGTGTCGATTTTAACATTTAATTATGTTTACTATTTTTTATTTTATTTTTTTTTTTTTTGCGAAACAGCTTACATTGGTTAGCTTCATACAAAACTACAAAATTAAGAAATAAATAAATAAAATCTGGATGTTAAGTAAGTGCTATAATTTATTGTATGTGAAAAAAGACTAAGCTAAATTATAGTTTACATTTTGACAATTTTTCTATAAACATTTATTAAATAATATTCAGTACACTATTTGGATAAAATTTGTATTTTATAATTGTAGAACTGACAAAATTTTCATCCATAGCTCTTGAATAAAAGATTTATTAAACAATCTGACGCACATTATCTTACCAAAATTATGTATAATTATCAAAAGACATTGATTTTGAAAAATATATATTGTATTTTCTATAATAGTAGTAATAGAAGTGGGTATGACACACTTCATTCAAATAACAACTTGCAGAGAAATAATTAGGATAAAGTTATTGCTGTAGATAACAGCCTCCAAATATGAAATAAGTCATCATGCCTACTTAAAAATATTAAAAATGACCCTGTACCAAAGTAAAAACTAAAAATGATTATATACTAGTAAAATAACACAAGTTTTCAATAATTATAGTAATGAATCAAATATTATATATTCAAATATTAAGCCAAAAGCAATGAATTTATCATATATTTCAGCAAGTTACCATACTGCATATTATTTGATAAAATAAATGATTTATGGAAAAATAGGTAAAATTTAAGCAGTAAATTAGCTTACTTTTATTATATAGTGAATTAAAGGACCTACTTAACAATTAGTTTTAATTTTCAATCTTAAAATTACATCAATTTTATATATATATATATAGACTAATATTCTTTTGTTGTTTTAAATTATTTTTTTGAGGACGTTATATTACATATTAGTATACAGGATAACCTTTAAAATTAGCTCATTAGCTCTCTAACATATCTACTTACATTTTTGGGATCCTACAAATAGGGAAATTCGAATATTTCATTAATTTTGAAAAATCTATAATAAATAAATTACTCATTCAACACAATTTACTTCAGTAAGTATGTTAATAACTTTTGTACATTGAGGCTGATGTAACGAGTAAAATATCCTATACGACTATTAGTTTATTTATTAAGAACGTATTAAGTTGATAAAAGAAGTATTCTAATCATCTATTTTTATTTAATAATTTCCAGTTCACTATGGAATAATTTAGGGGTGGCCCTAGAAGAGAACTATTAACTATGGAAACTTAAATTACCTTTCACGTGATGTGAAAGCAGATGCAGTCGCTTGCACTATAGCAATCACGGGGCAATATCATCTGTCAGCAGCCCCGATGAGTGGAATTCCACTCACTAATGATCTCTTACCCCTTACCATACTCGGTAACATGTCACTTTTAACACATCACTATTCCTGGGAACCCATTTGTTAACTGATCAGATTTAACTGAAATTTTTAGTTTCTTAGCTTTTTAAATGTAATTATGATTAGAAGAGTTAGAAAATCAGGAAGTATGAGCCAGTTAGAATCTAAATGTGCATTAACTTATAGTTTCTATACTATTAACTTTTGTTTTACATTTGATTCAAAAGAACTCTTACTAATATATAACTAAAATAAAAATGTTCCAGTTCATTATGGAAATCCTTTATGAGTTCTCTGGATCAATTGCACAGCAAATATTTGCAAACGTAATGCTTTTTAATGTTATATGTTACGGAGAAATTACAACAAAACAAATGAGAAAAATCCTCATTCATACACCAGACCTGAATATGTCTTTGCCACCTTACCTTTTTGGTAAGTTCAAAACTTTTCGAATTTTGTGTAAATTTAAATTCCGTTTCTTCTAACTTTGTATCCAGCTGTTCCCTGGCGATTTATTTTATTTGCGATAGGTCAAGTTGAAGACCTTAGGTAAATTTCAATATAGGGATAATAATAATGTCGTCTTATGTCCAGTTGAAACAAAAACGCCATATCTTACTGATAATTTTGGTCTGATAACCATGCGGTCGATTTTCCAGTGTAGACCGAATGTCCTTAATTTAAGTGTAAAACCATCGATGCATGATATTATCGATGACTATCCGGTATTTAACGCCATTCACTTCTTGAAATGAGCTCTTAGCAACTATGTATGACAGGCTACACTGGAAAGAGCTCAGTTGGTTAGCAAATGAGGGATCAATGCCATACCACGGTTTGTTACAAGTTAGATATTATTTTTTTATTTCTTTTTTTAACATAAATACCATATCCTTGTTTTAAATTACTGACTACTTCATTTTTTAAACATATAAATTATTTCATTCTTTTTTAAAGTTTTATTGTTTAGTGTTGTAATTAAAATTGCATACAGACATTGATAGACGGGTATTTTTGCAATGTCCATGTATTTTCGGCTGTCTGAGTAGATAATTTTTATAAACAAACACATTTAACAAAAAAAATATAATAAGGTTGTCTTCAAATAAACATGAATTAATTTATCATTCAAAATGACTAGACTCGATTTATAAAACCAATATATTTTCTTCATTTGCAAAATAATTAGAACTTCAGAACTCAGAAAAAGTGCCGACCCACCTAAAAGACCTAACCGGAAAATAAAATTGGCAGAGAAATCGATAACGAAGCATGAAATATGTTATTTGTTTTATTAATGAGAGATCTGGTAATAAAGAGTTAAAATAAGTCCGAAGTAACCTGGCTCTAGATGAAGAGTCCCTTAATGACTCCCATGCATTTCATCCCCTCGGTGAAGTAATGATGGCGGGAATTGTTTCTCTTAGTCAGGACCTTTCCTTTTATTCCCTTTTTTTTTTTACTTTCCCGGCTTCTTCGCCTCTGCCTTGTTTGCCAATAAAGCATTTCATTTTCTTATTATTTATGAAGCTTCGCTGAGTTCTGCTTAATACGCTGGTTCCGTCTGCTGTTTTCCATTTCAGCGAGGAATACGTAGCAATAATCAGAGAAGCATTCCGTATAATAATTTCGAAAAAGGAGGGTATCCGTTTGATGTTGAAACAACATTAAAGGCCCATTCAGCCGGGAATTTCAAGACGGTGATGTAGATCGAGTTTCTATCGTTAAAGGAAACGATAGTATAGAAGCTTTTTTATTATAAACTTACTGACAAATGGGTTTTCAATAAATTACAAATAACTTATATAATGTAATCTATGTAAAAATATAAATTATATAAAATATTTGATAATCTAAGAAAATATATAAGTATATAAGAGATGTCTGCATTATATTAACATTTTTAATATTTCAATCAGTACTAAGTATTGAAATATTAATCGAGCCTAACTTTCGATATGCAATTTTTAATAGATCTTTCTGTTTTAGAACCTCTTGAGTCCAAAAAAAATGTTTGGTCATAGGTCTGTCTGTGCCACGGTTTACTTCAGGGCCGATTTTGTAGCTTATTTTTTGTTTTGTACGATTACGTGAAAAAATACAGATGATTTACAAAATTGTGTAAAATAAGGGAGCCCAGTCTTTTGGAATATTAATTTTAATTGATTAATGGGTTTAAGAAGACGTTATTATTGTCCCTGTTTCAAAACGTAACGTTGTTACTATCATTATAATTAAGGGGATAGCCCGTTACCGAGCTTGGGTCGCCTCCAATATCTTCCGCCAGGCCGTGCTGTCTTCAGCTGCAACTCTCCAGTTTTGGGTTCCCAGAAGGACCCGGGCATCAACGTCCAATCATCTCATGTTCGTCCTTCCTATTCTTCTCTTTCCATGTAGTTACTTGGATAGGACCTTCTTTAGGACGTCATTACCGCGCATCCTCGTTAATTGACCGGTCCATCGGAGTCTACCCAACCTTATGAACTTGACATCATTGTCTTCATACAACGCCAATAGCTCCGCGTTCTTTCTTCTTCTCCGCACATTCCCCTCTCTAACAGGTCCAAATATAACCTGGTTACTATTCAATGCATATAAACGAACCGAACCTATTTTAATATTGAGGATATTATTATAGAAGAGTTAATATGTTTTTTATTAATAATTTAAAATAATGAATCTATGTAATCTATCAAGACATTTTAAAAAAATAGTGTACGTCATTTTTATAAAACTTGATTATTGCATTAGGAATTTCGAAAAAAAATGATGTGTTCCACAATGTGTTTCAAATTGTGGATTATTAATCCAAAGGATTTATTATATTTGTTTTTTCTAGTGAAATGTTTCTGTGTAGTATTTCAGTATTTGTATTCACTGCACCTCCCTCATCTCTCCAGTTTGTAGAATTTATATTTCATATTCTCTGGGTCATAACAGTTCCTTGTAGTCTATCATTTCAGAGTACTTTTAATTTTCAAACCTTCTCCGTTATGTCTTACTCTATAATTTTGAGTAGAATTCGTTTTTTTGCTTTAGGGATTTTTATAGTTAATCAGGGGTGAAGAATTCGGATCGGGTACTTTATTGATTTTATTTTAATATTTCTATGAAAAGCCGGATAACTTTTACTTCTTTTTAAAACAACGGCCACTTTCAAACTATTTCCTCTTCATTCCAGTCACATTATTAAAATTCTATGTTTTTATATATATTACTAATGGAAGTATTTTTATAACTTATAAGTATTTAAATTTTTCTTTTCTCTTTTTCCCAGATGCTATTTTATACTAGTTCATATGTTCTTAGGGTTTTTAAATCCCTTTTTCAATCTTCAAGAAAGCTTTATGAGTATTGTCAATACCTAACCTCTCAGTCATGATTCGCTTTTTAAATTCAGTTCATAATGGAAATTCAAAAAATAGCAATACCCTCAAAAGCCACTGTTTTGACTCGGCAAAACGCTAAACAAAATTCCTAAAAATGTAGATATTACAGGAGTAAATATATATAGTGAATTATTCTTCTCAATAATTTGTCTCAAGTTAATGTTTTTTTTTTAGGCTAAGCAACTTTCAAATTTTTATTATACAATTGGGGATAGAGTACATAACTCAATTGCAAAAGATGTTCATATTTCCATTTGAAATTCTGAAGCCACATCTATTGATGAAAAAAGTGTTAGAGACCTTTATCACGTTTGTTCGAAATCGTTACCGCACTGTATTCAACTATCTACCGAGCAATTTAAAGATTCGTTTTTGTAACAGGAAAGAGAACTCTGAAATCCTTTGAAAGTTGTGAGGAAGTTTAACAGAGAAGCATGTTGTGCGGTATGTAAATAACTTTGGCCTTCCAATCAAGACAGCCTCGAAGAAAGTTAGAAAAGTTTTCCCTAGATTATATCATGAACACAACATTCAATTTCGGAAAATAAAATTCGGAATAAATTTAGAAAAAGTATTCAAAAAGAGATAAACCCCACAAAAGATTTTTTTATCCCTCTTATAAGTTATAAAGAGGCTTAGAGCGTGGTATTAGTGCAATTGTGAACTGTCGGTCGGGATTGGAGAGTGTTTCAGAAGATTGTGAATAATTTTATTTTGGGGCGTCTGTTGGAGGAGAATCCAGGATAAAACTCTTACATTTCCTTTTATTTGAATTAAAATGTGTTATTTCTTATTATGAGACTAATTAAATGTGTCTAAATCTAACTTTTCCTTTTCCTTAATTTATATATAAATTCGATATTAATTCGAAAACATTCTGACGGAAGGTTTTGAAATTAACGTGTTGATAACCAAATTATTAGTGCACAAACAGACCCAATTGCAATTAGTCCACTTAATTATTCAGAAAAGTTGTTTTTGGAATAAAACGTGATAAGAACTCATAACATATATTTCATTTAAAAAAAAATATTGATATTCATTAGTCATGTCATGTTTGTAAAATTTCAGTTTCTTTTCACCTACAGGTGATACAACTTTAGGAATATATAGAAAGTGGATACCATTAACTACTTCAGTGGACTTACTTAGAAAGCTTCATTTGAATTATTGCTTAATCCTAAAATCGAAAAAATAATCCTAAAAGTTGTCTATTGACGAAATCATACTCGTTATATTCATTTTGTTAAAGACCTTTTGAGATATCAGTGACTTGTATGATTTACACTAATTCCACCACAAATGTCAGTAAAAAACTAAATTCACATTTCATTTCAATTTAATATGCACATTCAATAAATATATGTATTTATAGAAAAGAGTATTGTAAATTATAGCCATGTTCAACAATTCAATATCGCTATATAGTATATAGTACCCATTGTCTCTAACAGGTAACGTTCTTGCCAAATCCATTTAAAAAAACATTTATGATCTAAAATTCATATTTTTGAGTAATTCAGATTCAACATTGTCAAAAACAAAAATGAGATAAAAAAAATATTTAGTTGAAAATTAATGAGTTAAGCACTTGGTATAGTATTCTAAATACAGTCTCCTGGGTCTGCAATATTCGGCTGGGTTAAGCATTTCCAAATAGTTTTAGACTTATATTACACCATACGGGTTCGAAATAATGGCTCTTAGGTACAGAGTCGACATTCGTTGACTATACCTTCCCCACCTTCCAGCCATCAAACAGAACGGTAAGAAGGTAAAACCTAGCATTAATTAAAGGCAGCCGGGAATGCTATCTCCCTCTCATTAGGGTTGAGCTAATTATTAGCAACCTTTGTCCTATAATTGACTCTTGTTGGCGAACCCCTGCCCAAGTTTTCTCCAGCACTTTTCCCACCCATCCTAGTAATTCGGTTCGAGTTGTGAACAAGTTAGCCCAAGCAATTTACCGCTATTATATAAATTCTTGAGCTTTCAACCGTGTCACCCTGCCTGGCCCCCTCCCCTCTCCCCCCTGGTACACGGGAAAAATGGATACTTTCACCCCCGCCAAAAGCGATTCCACGCCATAAATTTTACACCCTGACAGCTTTCTGAACGCTCGGTGAATTTTAATTCCTCACCCTCATCGTCAAGACTTTTACTATCGCTACCTAATCGACTGTAGTCAAATGAAATCAAGTATCCGTCTCAAGTTATTTAATGTTCTAGAAAGAAATCATCTGAATCAAGGCGACCAATAAAAATGTTTGTTTTTCTCCAGAGGTTTAATATTTCCTGCCATTTATTCCTTAGCTATCGAAAAATCCTTAAGTAATTTACGATAAAAGCCATAATAAAATTTATTTCATAATAGTAGCATTAGTTGGAAATTAAACTCACATCTTGAGAAGGCCTCTCTTAGAACAAATTTCTAATTTTATTGTACAACAATTTAAACGAATAGACTAATTCTACTGCTGAACGAAATAGACTGTTATCTTCTTATCGCCATGTTTTACTTATTTTATTCAAGTGGATAAATAAAAAGCAAGTGTATTTCGAATTGAATGCTTCTTAGTATTCTCGTATTAGAAGCACTGACGGTTCCTAGTATCCGGACCTAGCCAGGGCTGTTACCTGGTTGGTTGATTTTCCTGGCAGACCTCCGGAATAAATCTTCACATCACCACTCTGGATAGGATAGGTTGGTAACATGTAGAATTATTTTTACTGCCCTAAGAAGGAAAACATAACGATGGTGTCGAATTTACATAATCCGATATTTCCAGCTCTTTTTTGATTTTGTATAAAGTTGAGGTCAGAGGTCTCATTTTCTGATGCCCCCCCCCCTTTCCGCGTACCTCCCGGTAGATTTTGATCTCCGTGAGGCCCAAAACATTCTGCTTTCTATGAGCACTTTTTGACCTGCCTCGTAACTGATGATTTACATCTCATACTTTTTATCATGTAATGATTATGTATTTATGTATATATTTGTTTTTATTTTTATAAAGTTTACATGTTAGACATGAATTATTAGTTTTAAGAGGTATATTATCGTTGACTATGGGGCTTTCTTAATCTGGAGCCTGGTTAGTGTTATCTTCTTTCATTCTCTATTTCTCTATGTAATTGCACTTTTCTAGTTCGGATACCAAATTTAGGTGGGTAGTTTGCCGGATTTACGTAATCCGATATTTTCGGCTCTTTTTTGACTTTGTATAAAGCCGGAGTCAGGGGTCACATTTTTGTATGCACCACCTTACCGCGAATACACCGAAAGACGCCGGGACTGCAAAGCCGCCTGATATTATCTAACCTGGCATACAAGATAGAACCTGGACTGACCCAGTGGATGACAAGCTGAAATAGAGAGATATTTCCTAGATAGAGAAACCAAAAATTCATGGTGTTAACCTATTATTAACCTGGACGAGGGAAGCACCAATCACACGTAGAAGTAACCGCGGCAGCGAGACTTCGATCCACTATCACAGATAAGCTACGACAATAAATTCATACGAGACACCCTAACATCCGTTATTATCATTAAATAATAATCATTTTACTAACCACACTAACCCAGGCTGCCCTTAGGGAATTATAACTTCATTTAAGAAAATATATTTGTTCATTAACAAGCAGCATAAAATTGCTCTTAATTCAGCTCCCACGTTCCACACTGATTTAAATAAAATTTCATATATTCATGGTGTCTGGGTTAATGCACGAACAGGTCCTGGTATAAACAGATGGTAACATTCTCTTCCCCTCTAAATATATATCCTGCCTAATGTATTTTATAATTTTTTTTTTGGATGCTTTATTTAGCTAAAATCTTACTAGAAGTTTTATCTTAACTGAATTAATAAAAATATACACTATTTGTTTTTCTCACATGGAGGAAAGTAGACAATTATTAAAGATCGTTTCATGATCACAAATTGTCTCTAGTTTTTCTTTCAATGGACATATTTTTCAAAGGTCTTTATTGGTCGTGAACAAAAAAAAAAATCATCATTAATTCATTTGTTTCTCAACAATTAAAAAAAATGCTTTTTTTTTTTTTAAAGATGATACAACAAAAAAGAAACGGTAATTGGTTGTTGATCTTGTCAACTGTGAATATATTTTGTTACGATTCTATAAGTAATTTTTATTCTTTGCCTGGGATGCTAAATATCACAAAAAGGTGCAACTATTAATACGTTCTTTCCCCAGTGCTTACCGGTCCAGTTTTTGATAAATAAAAATTATCGATATGCATATCATCGCAGTGATACCTCATAAGTCCGAAAACAACTTTCTGACATTTTTAAAAATTAACTCATCCATCTAAGATATATCGATAGAATTTTCGAAGACAGGAAAACTCAAAACTTATAATAGTGTGTTGATTTATAAAGTGAATTCGGTTCTGGAAAGGTTCTGGTATATGGCTGATTTGCCAACCAACGTATTAAATATGGAAAACACAAACTACAGAAAAAGTAAAAAAAGCAGTGTATTATAATATTTTTTTCCTTAAGTGACGTAATATATTAAATGCGAAGATCGCTTAATACTCCTCCGGAGGACCATAATCCCCGGAGAACAGACAGAAGTAAACAAATTCATCGCCGCTGGTATGGCCTAATGGTGGATGATGTAGCCGGCGTTAAATACAGTTTAAAACGGGACTAAAAGCTGCGGAGTGATAGATGTTCTATCGAAAGAAGGTACAGATTGAGCATAACTTATCGTCCCGGCCCATCACTCCCTTATCTCTCCCTTCCATCCCTCACTGTTCCTTTGGGAGAGTGAGCCAATTGTAAACATTCCGAGAATTAAATATACCTACCCTCCCCTTGTCTGTTCCTTCTCGGAAAGACGGTTGTAAAAAGCAATTCACTTTCTGCTTTAAATCAGAGTTAAGCATTTCATGGAATTTAATGCCTTAAATAAATCTTTAGTGCCGGCCTTTGGCATTTGACATACTCGGGAGATTACGTTATGAGTGCTCCTTCCAGCCCCAAAAAACTATTCAATAAAAAAAAAATTAAAAATGTATGTTACTTTATATTCAAAATTCAATTTAAACTGTCTCCATTTTCAGTTCCTTTACTAATGGAAAAAAATTACTTAATATTTTAAATTTTCCAACAAGGATAGAGGGCCGGCGTTCACGAAGTGTGTCGGCATCTCCAATATAAAGACCAGTTCTACATGTATATCATCAACATAAAACCTTCAAAAACTCCTGTAGTAATCAATGAACATTACCAATAATAAACCATTATGAGTATATTACCCTTATAACAACTATCGTTGTATAATCATATTTATCAAGATAAGTGGGAGTGGGTAGCTCATTGGTAAGGCACTGTGCTACAACTCGGGTTCAAATCAGACTATGGCAGATATTTATTTTGTTTCACTGTAGCCGTGATCATCTCCATGGATTCGGGAGCCATCCAGGGTCCACCCAGCATAAAATGGATATCCTTAATTGGGTAAATATTTGTCGGTCGATCATGATTCTGACAAAATCACCTTCTTGTACAGCCGTTTGTCTAGTAATAGTACATTCTTACAAAGTATTGCACCCCAAACCCGTCATTGGTTGTAGCAGTACAGATTTCATTTTTTTAGCAAAAGATAAAATTAAAATGTTCACCAAGATGAAAAAGTATTAAAACGCAATTTAACTCTTTATAATATTTAACTATTTAAAGCGAATATAACTTGACTCTATTTTTTTAATATTATACTGGCTGTTAACCTCGGCTTCGCTCGCTTACGATTCGTTTTTTCCAGTTCTTTTTACCTTAATAATTCAGGTCATGATAACGATAGTGGATACAATACCTTGAATAATACATTTTTATAGAATAAAGTTTTCTGATTATAGTGATCAATTTGTCAATGAATGAGCTCATTCTGTTCTTTTCTATGTATAGATTGAGGTAAAATGGGTTTTCATCTTCCTTGATATTGGTCTAATTGAGATGATTTTTATTTTGTTTTAAAAAGATGTTTACAAACTTTGAAATGAGTGGCTCTAATTTTCTAGTTCAGTAGTTTTCAAATTATTCGTTAAACAATTTTTTTTTCGAACTATAAGGAGAGCAACGATTAAAATTTCAGTTCTCAGGTATAGAGGTTTTAAGATCCAGTGATCATTTAATGAATGTGATCGGTCAGCTCTTTTATGTAGATTATCTCAATTAACTATCCCAATTTTTAGTCATTTTTATTATTTTATTAAGCTAATGAACCATCATATTTAAATTTCCTATTTAAGCTGGAATTCAAATTACCTTGAGTGTTAATGTGTGAAAACATATAATTTAACTAACCCTATTACAATATTATTGATAAATTAAATCATCTTTATCCTCTCTTTACAATGACTTTCTCAAAGAGCCATTTTTTTCTCGAAAAAATACTTAGAATAATGATGACTTATAATTATTATATTGTAGGAAGATATTCCGAGAAGCGGTCAATAAAGGTATCGAAATAGTGAATGAAAACTATTTATTGCTAACCACAGTTTCGCCCAACTTTGCAGGGCTTCGTCAGTGCAGTCAAATTAAAATAGAGATCCTCAACTTCCAAATTATTATAGTAATTTATCTATATAATTATTATAGTAAATTATCTGTGGAATATAATCAGAAGAATCCTAAAACACAAAGCCTTAAGCATCGAAACAATGTAAAAACAGATTTTATACTAAAATATATTCTTCAATTGGTGTGCTTTCTCTGGTTGATTAGGTACTGATGTATTAAGGAGACATTTTTTTTCTTTTCTATTTTATATTCTTCAATTATTTCCTTATTGTGTTGCCACTTTTTGGAGTTTTTAATATTTTTATTAATAATTGTTTACTATTTAAATAATTTTCTAATAAAATACATATCAGCCTCAACTACATTAAACCAGAAAAATAACTTAGTTTAATAAATTTACAAAGGTCTGCATTACAAAATATCCAGGAGATCAGCAAACATTGTAAAAGATTTCTTATGACAAAGAATTGTTAACATCGCAAAACAGCTTGATGTTACTGTAGAAATTAAGAGCGCGCAATCATAACAGAATTGGATCCAACCTTTTCTCAAAGCACCAACAATATTTTATTTATTTTGTTAGCAATTTTTGACGATTTTAAAGTCAACAAAAATATCTGGAATTAGTACAATGATTTTCTACTGATATATAATTTCCAACTTACAGAGAAAATTATCAACTGATGAAAGTGTTGGCATTGTTCTTATTCTAATGTCACGTTTTGTACCATTCACTACTGATACAGTTTAATATACTTATTAGATTATATTTTATATTATATATCTATAACTGTCGAAAAATTCTTATGTAAGGATACAGTATAAAAAATATGGAAATATTAGATTATTGACAATTAATTGCACGTTTAGGATTTCAAACTCAACTAAAAAAAAAAAAAAAAGAAGAAAATACAACCATTCTGAATAAATTTAACCAATGTATATTAGTTAAGGTTAAATGCATATAATTTCGAATTATACTCACAATATCATGCTATGAAAAACTTATATGAGGTTACGATTTAGTTTAACATAAATAAAAATTTTGGAGGCGCCGGGCATCGATCCCGGTACCTCTCGCATGCTAAGCGAGCGCTCTACCATCTGAGCTACGCCCCCCACAGAATTTAGAGGAGCATAAATAAAACCACTTTCAAAACCACCTGGACAACCTGGGATTGGTAATTCAAGTAGAGGAAGAGAAAGGTACCCGGCATGCTTCTTCCTGATAAAAAATAAAATATGAAAACCAGAACTATGGTGATGGTCTATATATCTAGTGTGTCTGTAGTGTATATGATTGATATATTTTTTAAAAAATGTTTACAAAAGCTAGATACTTTGTTATTTACTGTATGCATAATTCAGACAATCATAAGATCCATACATCATACCAATACGGAAAACTTGGTATGGAAAGCAACCCTTATCAGTTGCTAATTATTTATATTTCTTACATCTAAAAATGAACCTTATCATACATTTTATGTATATATATGTATGATGTAGTA
>NW_027106513.1:30938-39637 GCF_000696795.3 Halyomorpha halys
TATATATACAATGAATAATAAGGAATACTAATACTAGTGAAGGAGGAAACCATATTGGTGCCCGTTAAAGCTATTTTAAGTATATCGCATAATGTTTCCAAATATCAAAGGAGAACGAATATTACTGTCCATGATCAATTTTCTCCGTAACCGTATAGAGAGATAACTCGTTGACAAGGCGAAACTCACCCCTATATCTAAGAGGTCGGCGATTGTCTAAAATTACCCCAACTGACGCCGATCCCACATCCCATGGGATTTCCCACAAGGGCCAACATTTCCAGTCATTAGGGCTTCCTAATCAAATCCCACCCTAGGTCGTGTAGATGCATCATTTATCGAGGTTCCTATAATTGCTCCATTGTTCCGGTTCCTATAAATTTATTATCGTCGTCGGTACACACTTTTCAATTGGGAGGGATAGAACTGACTCACCCCGGGTGTGATCCAAGCCATTCCCCAATGGCCCGGAATGAAAATTGTATAAGGGCGGTGGGGATTTGGGGGGCCATATTGGCGGCCGACCCTCGAGAAATACCACCTTCTTATAGAGCGCTCTTGCAGCCGGCTCATTTTTGTGTCGAGGCTAAATTGCTTCCTTGGAGCTCATTCAATGACTCGGCTTAGCGTTAAAGGTATCATTCCCTCCTTTAGGTGTCCCGATGTTTCCTATTTATCGCTCTACTCCGGAAACCCCTTCATTGATTTCGATCAAATATTGTACGGCCGTCTTCACGGCCAATAAGGCCGCTATCTATATCAATAATAGATGTCATACAGGTCTGAGTGATGGTGAAGGTAATGGTGCTATCAACGCAGCGAAATAAATGAAATTATTTTTATAAACTAGGATAGATAATCAAAATTAATTGCTCGATAGATTCTGGCAAATCTTACTTAATAAATAAAAGGATCATCTCTTTCAAAGAAATTTTTAAAAAAATCACTGAACCAGAAAAACGACTATATAAACTAAAAATATTACTGAATCAGTTAATTTACTTGCTAAAATGTCTGATCTCTTAATCGACCCCATGAGAACGATCAGACGATATGAAGGGAAGAAGAAAGACGTGGTATCGAATGCTTTAGTTAGGGCCGGATTAAACACGCTTCATAAGTAAGGAATAGTTTGTCCTGCGGCTAAAGGGCTGTTATAAAATTGTAACCTAGTAAAATTTTACAACAACCAAAAAGTTAAATTTCTCCCATTAAAATTAACAATTTTAAAATTACGACTAAGGAATTATGTGATTTCACTACTATAAAACAAGTCTTGGGTGAAATCTCAAATATTATGAATCAAAAATATTTTACAACTTCTATAATTTATTTATTATTAAATTTATTGTTTGTCCGATTCCGTGAGACATCAATTAGAAGGAATCGTAATAAATGGTGAACTGTAATGAATACATTAAAAAAAATGTATACTGTCGATACATAACATCTTAAAAGAAGAAAAGTTCTTAAACAGACAAAGTTCAAAACATATATGTAGATTCTTGTAAAACTAGGATAGAAATAAGGAAAAATTGAATGTTAGTAATAAGTTAAAAGAATGAATTAACATAATCGAAACAATATTATGAACTATAAAATAATATTAGTATAGTATTATTGTTAATAATATTAGTATACACTACTACAATATTACACTATACACCTCATTCTTCTATATAGCAACTTCTGGGAAAATCACACACCCTTAAAACTTCATATATATTTCATTTATTAATAGGGTGACGTTTCTGATTAATTTTTGTCTATTTTCAAACCCAATTCCTTATGTTAGGACCATCGTTTACTTTATGTTACTGTTTCCAGTTTTCTAACTGCACTTAGGGGATGAATTTGTAATTAGATGAAATAAAATTTATCAACAATTATATGAGTAGCCAAAGAACAGTAATTGGGTTGGGAAATGGACAAAAATTAATATTATAATAAAAGATATATGAAGTTTTAAGGGTGCGCAATTTTCCCAAAAGTTGCTCTATAGAGAGTTTTTTTTATTTACTCAAGTAGCTTTTTCTCAAAAATTAAAAAGCCAAATTAATATATTATGAAAATATAATGTAAAAAATATTTTCAAAACCGTCAAAAATCTCCGGTTGACTATTTGTATTTGAAAACTTTAGAAATATTCTCTAACAAATGAGGAATGATCCAGATACAATATTATGCCTGTATCTCTTACAGTCCCTGAGAAAGAAGTACATAAAAAACTGCAATTTCTACCCCCTCTTTCGTCCGCCTATTTCTATTGATTTCCTTTTTTTTGTACCCTGTCATAAATACATATATATTATAATGTATTTTATTAAGACTATATAGCTTTTATTATACCGTATAGAGTTTAAATATATCAGATTTGATAATGTTAGATAGTTAAGGAATAGATAGAGCCCAGATAGGGAGGAATGGAGGGTTGATTGAGAGATGGCTGGCCCCCGCTAAACTTAATTGTACCTTCAAAGTTTAAGGACCGAAACAATCCAAGAGGCCAAGACGAGGAGGTTAACTTACCCAATTAACAGGCCCCAGCTTAGCAACCTCCGAATGTGAATTACTTCGTCGCTAGGCTAGCCCCTAAATTGTATGATAAATGTTTAATTTCAATTTCCAAGGTATTTTACGCCCATTTAACCTCTAACGGCTTATTAGTCCTGAGTTCAAACGCTCCGAATTTACTTTTACAACAACCCCTAAATGTTAAGGCTCGCTGATGAAATTTCGTGAATCTTATTAAAAATGTTTTAAAATAGAAATTTAAACAACCCTAAAACATAGATTATTAGTAGGATAAATAAGTAGGGCCGCCCATAGCTCAGTGGTTAAGACACAGTCTGACCAATTTGATGTTTATTGGCGGTGCCGGTTCGAATCCGGCCTGGCATGTTGACTTTTTTCATTGAGTGGCGGTCCCACAAAATGAAGAACTTTGACCCCCAAACATGGTTAGGCAGTATAGGACTCCAATGGGAGTCTTGGCCGGAAAAAAAAGGATAAATAAGTAGTAAAAATAAAATAAGAAGAATTTACAATGTTAACAAAGATTACTACCTACCTTGAGCGGTATGTATAGAGGTTTTAAGGACTAAGTAGATAACATAACCAAGGTGGTAGATAGCGTTAGAATTAGAGGGCAATTGCTTGTTTTGTTAGGTCAACGAACGTCGTTATTTTTGTTATTAGCTTTGCGTTTCCCTCTTATTAAGAATTATTATTCTTATATATTCCTTTTTAACTTTTTTTTTTTTTATTTATAACTTTGTATATAGTCAGTGATGGTTAAATAAAAATGCTAAATAAAGATAAAATAGCGTTTGAATAAAAAAAATGTAAAACATTTTTATCAACACATAAGCTGTGGGATTATAAGTGGTTCTTTGCTTTCTTAAAATAATTTTATTAACATTATTAATAATGTATAATTCCAACTTCTATTGATTAAAATGGACAACTATAATAAAGTTGTTCATCATAAAAAAATAAATCTAGTAAACATTTTATTACCTCACTGTCTTGTGAAATTAATGATAAAATTATTAGTACCTAAAAGTAAGTGTAAAATTATTTCTGACTACAGATTATTATGTAAAAATATTAACTATTCCTTGGGGGTGTATAGGCAGATTTTTCAAAATGGTTGTAGTATATTTTTAGGTTTATTGGTAATAACTCCTAAACCATTAGGGAACAGCTAAAATAGCTACTTAAACCAATCCTTGATTTAAGGAGTTTTAATATGAGCCATATTAGAATTATTTATGTTCAACAATTTCCGAGATACGGTTCTTTTAAAAAAAATCCTCCAAAGAGGAAAAAAAGATCATTATGTGAATTTATTTTTGTAAAGATCGTGAAAGTACGATTTTTAAGAAGATAATCATAATTGTTCTAGGTACCATATAATCAATAATGTCTCAATATCAGAATATTATTCTCACAGTACAATATTCGCAATTTTTATTTCAACTTTTATTTATATAATCAGTTTTAAGTTAATTTGAAAATTCTACTGAGATAAATACAATCCAGCTCGGTGAAGTTGGAATTATATTACATTATGAAATTTAAAGCTGAGAAAAGTCATCGTATCGATCACCTTCTGTCTCTAAATTAAAAAAAAAAAAAGAAGAAAAAAAGACCTAAGTCGACTAATATTGATGTTGGAGGAACGCCTGAGGTCATCCAATTCTTCACTGTAGACATTTGAAAGTTTGTACCTTAAACTTTTTGAGAAGTTGAACTTATCACCCTGACTTACCTGTGCCCGCTGCCTCTCCCCTAACTTATACCTTCTACTGAGCAGAACTGTGCAACTTAATGTTCTCTTAATGTTCTCCGAGAAACTTAATAATTCTTCTTCGGATATAAATGAAAATTGCTGCGATTCAATTGGAGTTAATTACATCTCCTAATGAAAGATAACAATCTATGAAAGTTTATTAAGATCGGCTCTTTCGTAGTTTCTAGTAAATATTGTTTTGCAATGTTATTACCAGCCGTTTAATTTCCTTTTTGATATTGATATGAGGGAGCGGAGTAGTTCAGTTTGTAAGGCGTTGTGCTACCAACTCCAAGGACCCGAGTTGAATCCACCTGTGGCAGATGATTATTTATTTTTTTACTGTAGCCGTGTCAATCATCCAGAGTCCACCTAGCCTCATAGAGAAGGCCCCTTACTAATTGAGAAAAAATCTGGAGGTTCAGCGTGACCATGAACAAATCATCTCCTTGTATAACCGTTGTTAGAGAAACCGTACTTCCCTACATATGGGTTATAGTGATACAGCTATAATGCCAAGAGTTTCTGCGTGTCTATACGCAAGTTCCTGGGCTGTGAACAGATATTATTAAAGCAACAAAAAACGATTACACTAAATAATCATACAGTTATGGATATTTCCAGTGAAGAAGGGGGTCACTGATTTTAAGCAACTTGTTTTGGGTAATCTGTAAAGAAAGAAAAAGGAGCCGAGAAAATACTTATTTTATATAATTTTAACAAATATCATTTTCTCTCTTTGTACTTGATCTTAATTCATTTCATTATTATTTTTGTGTAATTTGTTAATAAAATAAGAAAAATATTACTGATGGCATTAAAAGAGTTTAAATATATTAAACAATCACAAAAAACATTACCGTACAGCTATCAGAAACTTTTTTTTAAATAATAATAGATCAGATTCGTTTTTAGCGTTCCTAAGTCTGATAATATAAATTTTCATAATTATATAAAAAGATTTTATTGGGCCTGATTTGAAAAAAAAAAACATTATATTTGGCAGATAGCTGTAATATAAGAACAACTTGGACCGATTAATAAAGGAAAGTGGGGTAAAATATTTTTTTATTCCTTTGAAGGGTTTATTTTTACATTTATATTAACTAACTTTTTTTTCCTTTTAAAGGAAACTAAAATTATCCACTTGCTGTTTACTCCCATTTTGAGTAATATAAAATAACAGGCAACAAATTAGTAAGTAATAAATCTATGAATTAAATGGTTTCACATAACATGCAAAAATTGTAATTGTTATGTGAAATAATTTAATTTGTTAAATAATGAAATAAAACTTATTATATAAAAAATTATTATTTATAGTTATTGTATTATGATCATTACAAAATAAAATATACAGATGTCCTCAACACTTAAATTACAATAAAACTAATAAATACTAAATTCATAAAGAATTCGGGGGGCCGTCCGTAACTCAGATGGTTGGCACAGGTCTGAGATGTGCGGGCGGCGCCTATTGAATCCTGCCTGGGGTGTTGACTTTTATCATTGAGTAGCGGTCCCACAAAATGAAAAACTTGACTCCCCACCATGGTTAGAATTGACTGATAACCAGGCAAACACCACCTTCGCTGTGGATTGCTTATATAAATTTTAAAAAAGAATTCGGGGGAAAAAAGTCAAATTGAAATAATACTGATTGAAAATGTTAATTTAAAATTGGTTTTTAATAATTTATAAAAATTAGTGGGAAACCAACATAATAAAATAAAAATTATTCATCACGGAATAACAAGTTGTATATGCTACCAGTGGCGTAACTACAATATCATATGCCAATATAAAACCAACTATAATATGGAATATTTTGGACTTCCACATTTTACTTACCTATTACGAATGTTAACACTTGATAATATTTTTTTATCACAAATCTCTAAACATAAAAAGTATTGGTGTTGATTTTAGTAACTCTTTGAGTTACCAAGAGTAAATATTTTACCCTTATTTCTCTATTTCAGTTAAATTGTGAAATTTACCAGCTTAATGGGGTTTCAAACTATAGGGAGAAGTAACAACCCTCCCTCTCCCACATTACTCCTATAGCGAAGTCCCTGATAAGCACCGATATACTTAATTTACGATATCAAGAAACTTTTTTTAAATTAAATATGATCTAATAAAAAATCCTACGATAACATTTTTACATCTTACAAATAATAGACTTTAAAAATATCGAATAAAACTTCTAAATATAGAAAGAAGACTGATATAGAGTATCGTTAGATTGGGACACAGTAATAGCGATAGGTTTGTCAGGGTAGAGCTAACCACATTCGGGACTCGGGACAGCCTGCGGTGGGGGCAACGGATGGCTTCCATTTGCCGCCCTCTGCTGCGTCCATCTCATAATAATATTTATCACTCACTGCATCAATTAATTCGCAATAACATATTATAATTAATTTATAGACTTCTAATTATTTAATTAGTCGATAAAAAAATATATGGAAATGTTCAGTCAATGGTCCTGAAATCTCAAATTTGTTTAAAACAGGGTGAATTTGATTCTGTCCACGGACAAAATGAACTATTAATCAATCAGAAAAAATCAATAAATATTAAGAATTAAAATTAACACTAAAGAAAGTTCTTTCTTTAGTGTTAATTTAGTGAAGAGTTAAATTGCTCATCCATAAATTCCATATTTATTTTTTTTAAATTAATATTTATTGATTCCTTATTTGTTGCCTGCATTGCTACATTCATATTCACAATCAGTATTTTCGATGTATTCTTTCCATTTCACTTTAAGATTCAGCATGTGAAATCGGACCCTAAATTGGGAAATACTTGCCGGCGATTTCTTTTGAATAAGGTAATATCCAATATCCGATTTATTATTAGTTGATTGATAAAAAGGAAAATATGGCAAACAAAAAAAAATTAAAACAACTTCGGAAACAACTCACAAAAACTACAACTAAGTAAGTAACCAACCAACAAAACAAAGAAATGATAAGAAAAATTGCAATTGTTCATAGTATGAAGTGTTTCTCATATCCACGTCCCTGGTCTCTCGTCGTGCACACGACTACCTTAAGACTAATAATGTTAGTCCAGCGGACTGGACAAAATTGAAAAAAATTGGACGAAATCCACAATCTTGTTTAAAATACTCAATATGCGTTAGATTTCCAGCAAATACTTCATAGTTCATCACCTAAATATTACTAACAATTATCATAAATTAACAGGAATCAAAATGTTGACGATATTCATTCTTAAAATTATAAGGGAAAAAATGGAAATAAAAAAACTTAAGTGACAGCCATTCTTTCCAAGATTATTATTTTTATTTTAATTCATATATAAAATCTATTAGTATCAGTAATAGATACCAATGTAAGCATATAATCTATATAAATATTGTGTGTTTTTTTATTAGTATTTATATAAATACTTATATAGTCTGTACACGTATGAGTCATTAAATAAATATATAAAATAATAATATAACGTCATATAATTCAACCATAACTTGAGGCCTTACTTTCCAAAACCAACAAAGTCTTATTTCAAATTTTTAATTGATAATTTTGGTACTAGATTATCGGGAGGTAAAAAAAATTGTTTTATATAGAAACTTTAATTTGCTATTTAACAATTGTTTAGACGAAATTCTATTTATCTCGTGATAATCTAGCACCGAAATTGTAAAGTAAAAAAAAAAAAGAAAAATTGAAAATAAATTTGACTGTTTATGAAATTCAAAGCCTCACATGAACTTCATCATCGACCAAAAATAAAAATGTAACTAATTAATAAATTAACCAAAAATAGTTATTTAAATAGGCATATGGGAATTATAAGAAATTTAAATTTTTTAAAAACAACCTTTATTGATCTTAAAAAGTATATAATACGCACTTTCACACACGTACGACGTCAAAGAACTTATTTAAACAAAATAACCAGCTTTCAAACCTATAGGGAGGTGCTCATATTTCCCAACCTCCCAGGATCTTAATAATAAGAAAATTTTCAACTTTCATCTCCAAGCGAGATATCGGAGAACATATCTTATTTTCCCCAACACGTTCCCAATGCTAGAGGAATGCTTTATTAAATCTATACCTCCGATACTTTTCCTCTTTTTTCACCGTATTTCATTTTCCTTGTAGTTTCATTTAAAATGGTTTCACGGCATTGATTTTCCATATTCAGCGGAGAGGGCAAATTGCATCCACCTGGAATTCAATCATACTTTATACATGTTCATAGAATAAATAAATCACACGGTCCATGGAATAGTTTTTCACAGTTGGCAGATCATTTTCTCCATTTTTACACTTTTTAATCTTTATTAAACACAATTAATTTTCTCCAAAGCTGGTTCTGTTCCATATATATGGAATAGTCCAAATAAAAGGATGTGCATATA
>NW_027106513.1:40132-56320 GCF_000696795.3 Halyomorpha halys
AAGACAAGAAGATAAATAAAGTAAAAAGGGTGTAATAACCTAGATGTTGATTGCCCTGAATAAAAATCTAATCTAATCAATTTAAATCGGTTCATTAATTAATATAACCACTTTAGTTCGAAAAACTATTAATTTAAAGAATATTGTTAAAATCAATTATATTCATTAAACCAAATATGAACCAGCGCAGTATCAAAATGGAACGTGTAGTTAAGACAAAGAAGGGATCTACTTAGACTACGATTAGTATGAAAACGAGGCTATCTCTAAACAGAATCATTGTCAAAGACAACACTACAAACTTAGTTATATGGTTTTGCGGTTGACAATTCCGGTGATCTGATAGTTGGAAACTCCTCTTGTAATACAATCTGTACATCGAGTTTACATAAGAGCACTTCATACTCAGGTGAAGTTAATGGAATACTTACAACAAAGATTTCACAACCATTCTTGTTGCTAACTAGACTTGAATCACTTATACAGTCTGTAACAGATTTGTTTAGGATCTATTCAACAACTTCATATTTAGTTACTTAACCTCAAATAGAAATTATTTACTCCTCGTAAGTAAATATATTTATAATAGAAAATATTTTGATTTATATTACGTACTGTAATTTCAGTTCAATATGAGTTTTATTGATACTTTTCATTTAAGTCTTTTTTCATACGACAATGAATTTCCAAAATAAGTAAAACTTAAAATATTTGTAAAATAAATTAAAATTTAACATTTTAAAATAAAATTTGAAAAACTAACTATGCTTTGATACTTTTTACGACAAATATTTTTCAAAACTGATAGGAAATTCTATTACTCCAGTGTCTTACTACTAAATGCGTCATTGGAATCACAAATCATTTCAATATAATGTTTCAGAAACAATTAAACCATGACGAGCGCATTGAGTAAGTAGAGTTAGTTCGATATCATTAATTAATTACGAAACAGTGCCCAGGGCGATTTCGAGCCGCGTGACCTACACACTCGAGCAAGCTTGAGCTAATTATGACTGTTGGTTTAATAATTGAAACATAAGTGTGTTTATATCATCATTGTTCTATAAAAACGTCGAATTAAACACTTTAAAAGAAATTCTTTTTAGATAAAAGCATTTAATATGTTTACATACATTCATTATTTATTTTACATCTATAAAACATTCATTTCTTCCTTAATTACGTAAATATACTTGGTTCATCCATTTTAAGAACCCTTCAATCTAAAAAAGTTAAGAATGTCCTGTCGTAGTTTTCATTTATAGGCCCTTGTTTTTATTTATTACAGACCCATCTTCAACGAAACCTTATCAGAACACAAGTGTTAATTCAAAAATATAAACAATTTTTTTGGTTAGAAATACAGGCATTTAACAGCAACAGCTAAATTTACACAGGTGTTTGTTTTTTATTTACAAACAAACTTTATATATTTAGTGGACTCCCCGTCAAATATATTTCAGATTTTGTTTTCCTTATTTTGGTGTGTAAGTGGTATTTATAATTTTTAGTACAAATCATTTTCAGCGTAAATAATATTTAAATCGAATGGATATTAGATAATTATGATATTTATATGATTATTTTTTTTTTTTTTTAATGTACCACTATTGTCTCAAAACATCGTGGTTCCCAGAATATTATTAAACACATACTGATAGAAAATTTCTGTCATTAAAAAATATGATACCTTTAATTTTTTTTTTTTATGGTTAAAAAGATAATTTCAAATAGATGTCCTCAAATGTTAAATAGGTATAAACCCTAAAAAATTATATATTTTTATTTATTCAAATTTTCCATAATTATTGAGTTTTCTTTAGTCATTATCAAAGCTGATTAAAATTGTTCACTATTTATTCTACCAGTAAATTTTGTATATTATAATACTTTGTTTATATACGCCAGATTATAAACATTATTTTTAATCATTATATATTCAAATTGGGGTGATATACTCCATTTTCAGTCGATTATTCTTAACAAAAAAAGAAAAGTACAAAATACATGACCTATTGCTAGGATGATTTGTGGAAAAAATGTTTAATAAATTTGGAAAATGATGAAATAAAAAAACACCATCGAAACGTCAAAAAAAAAAAGGTTGTAAAAATTTTTATTTATAAGTTTAGGAGTTTCAGGAATTTATGTGAATTGATTTTTTTTTTATCCACTATTATAAGTTAAAAAAAAAAACATTAAATGTAACACATTTCAATAAAGAAAATTTGAATGATACTTATGGAATATTTTTAAAAGAGAGGGAGTCCTTCAAACATTTAGTAAATTATTTTCTAAATCCATGATTAATCTTTCTGGGAAAAATAAATATTTAACTTATATATATTTTTGTGAAAAACATTTAAATGATATTTTATTAAACATATTTTGAAGAAAGGAAAATGAAAAATAAATGGGTATTATTTATCGATGTGAGATATTAAACAAAAACGGAATAATTTCGTGATTAATAATAAATAAAATGAAATTAAGATTCATTTTAATATATTTAAATTTTAAAAATAACTTTGAACGGTAATAGTTAAAATATAAAATAAAAAAGGAAATAAAGCAGAGGGACTAGTGAAGAATAGGCTGTCACCAAGTGCGATATGAGTGAAGAGCATTCATGCAGAGCCAACAGGTGTCATCTATCTCCACTTCTTCAAGAGTATTTTGGGATCCAAAGCAACTTGTCCCTTCACTAACACTTCACTAACAGTAACATCTGAATATATTTGCGTAATAAAACAATTAACATGATAACATTAGTAATACTCGTGATATAACTATAGTTATACAGAAAATACAAGATCTTAAATAGTTACAAGTTTACTTCCTAAATATAATACAATAATACGTTATAGGAAGGCTTATAGAATTTTATTTTATTTTTTACAAAAATATTCATAAAGCAAGATGCCAATCAAATAAGATGAAACGATTCATTTTTTGTATAACCAAATATCATATTTTTCTACTAATGAATTTTTACAGAAAAATAAATTTAAAAAACAAAATAATATTTAAAAGTGCAATCTCTAATAAAGTTATGAAGGTAAAAAAGTGTAATTTTCTTATAATCTGCAAGAAATGTTGTTTTCAAGGACACATTAATAAAAAAAATCATCAAAACTAAATTTATGAAACAAATAAAATTGTAAAAAATACACAAATAATGATTTTATAAAATTTTTGTAATCAATTTATTAAAAACTTGAAATTTGGAGGCGCCGGGCATCGATCCCGGTACCTCTCGCATGCTAAGCGAGCGCTCTACCATCTGAGCTACGCCCCCTTTTAAAATGCATTCACTATCAAGCAACATTTAAAATGCAAATCAGGTTTTCTCGTCAGACATGAGATGAAGAGTGACTTTGCAAGAGTAGTTCAGCCATCCGCAACATTACAAATCACATTAATTCATGTAAGTTATATATTATATTTTACCTTATGGTATTATTTCTCACATTTTCGCCATTTCTCAACCTTATAATCTAGTTGTTAGAATTCTGTCGCGGAAACTCTTACCCCAAGCATGGGAACTGTAACTGTTAGCATGTCTTCATAGAACAGTTCTTTAGTAATTTTATAAACTCCTAGAAAGTTTGACAATTGACCGCAGCCTGAAGCCTCGTTCTCTCTATGTATTAATTATCATAATTACGTAGAATTCTGTACGTATACGTTTTCAGAAATCTACTTAAAGTGATCTAGGTAAAGGTGGCGTTCAAAACAAATCTAATTTAATAATTTCCAATTGTTATTCGTTATATTTTTACACTAATAATTTACTACTAAACTACATTTTTCGCTTCCTTAGCGCTAAAAAGGGGAAATATAACAAATGAAAGACCACAAAAAAGATGATTGTCATATAAATAATTAAAATAAAAGTATAGAGATGGTAAAAGAAAAAGTAAGAGTAGCAGAAAATAAATCAAGCACTTCATCAACTAAATATTGCAAATAAAACCACATAGATAAAGGAATATTTTAAAACTAAACTGAAAATAAAAATCGGTAAGAGCAGGGATCCGTCACTAAGATCATCGTACTTCTTCATCATTTATGTTTGGAAAACTGAAAAGAGATTTTGTTGTTTTATTTGTGTTTAAAAACAATAAAAACAGTGGACCGGGGGATAAAAAGTTTGGACTCTTAAAAGATACTTTTCTAACATCAATTCTATCCACAGAGAAATGTTTAACCGTCTGACTCTATCTGGAGGAGCAATATAACCAACCAAGACCTTAAAAACGCACAAAAAATATTGTAGGCATGAAGAAAAGTGTTAGGACCACAACGCAATTCACATACAAATTTTCAATCCTCTAATTCGATCTGGAGTGGCTTGAGAGATACGCAAAACCTTACAACCCAGTAAATTGACATCTTGACATAACGAAATTGTATATTTTGAATGTATACATATATCAGACTTCTCCAAAACCTCTGTGTTCTAGGGGGTAGTGAAAGGTTAAGGTTAGTGAGAATGTCCACCATCCTAATCAAAACTGAAACATTACCCAGTGATTGATTCCTATTCCTCAGTCCCGCCCCCGGAGTTCATCCCACCTTTTAGGCTTCACTATGCCAGCTACCCGCTTCATTACCCCTTGCTCCAAGAATATAACACCTAAGTGTTACTTAAACAAACTTATTCTTAAATGTATTCCAACGTTACACAAAACGTGAAATTAGTCGTGCGTATCTTTGAATGGTGTTTTTTCGTGTCTCAACCAACAGAACCATGTATTAAAATAGTGGAGAACTCTAGATATCAGAGTTTAATCTATGTCAATACAAAGAATTATTTCGTTCCGTTAGTCTGGAAGTACAATCACCCTTAATACGAAACTTTTTCGTTCAGATGGAAGGAGGCCTTAACCATTTTCATATCCTACAAGAAATAATTAAAGGAAAAAAAGAAATGAAAAACACTAATATGAAAGAAAAGAATAATGTCACTGAAAATTATTGGCAGACAAGGCATGTGTGTCTCTTACTTCCTTAAGATTAAGATTAAGAAATTAGCATACCGAGAGGCAATGAAACAAGGAAAAAAAATAAATGTAGGACAGACTGATATTGGCATTTTTTCAGTAAATTTCAATTATGCTACATTATTTGTATATGAATACTCAGTTAATAAATGATGACATTTTGTAACAGTTTTTTGTAAAAAAAAAATGGCTGATAATGGACGAGCCATCTGCAACATTATGTATCAGAAAATAATATTTGGTTAGTTTTGCGAAGTTAATATTTTATTGAGATAAAAAATCAAAACATAATTTTTTGTAGTTTGTTATCAATTTCTGTACTTTTTATTTACAAATTTACTATTATCTTCATCTGATAAATTATATCTACACTCCAATAATATATACACTCACACAAATATATATGTGAGTATATTTATCTATAAAAGATAGAAATATGTTCTTATAAGGTAACAATTTTGCTTTCTTTGTTGTATTGCCTACATCGCCGTTATATATCCTATAAAGGGGATGGCATTCAGGAAGAATGTAAGTCATCCATTCCTTGTGAGAAATTCTATCAAATCTGGACAAGCCATACCTTACGGCAAGCTTATACTAAAGTCTACTGATAATCCTCAGTAATATTCATTTTTAAGGTATTCTATTGTTGGAGTATAGATTAGAGAGTAATTTATTTCATTTATTAATATTTTTTTATCTTTTTTATTATTTAAAAAAATTCAGCAAAATTATGATTTATTCGTTGAAATTTTCATGAAAACACTTTACTGTTAACTTGTGTATGAATCCAATTAAAATACGACATATATATTATTCACATGATTTTATACAATTGATAAAATGAACTATTGATAATTAAATTAGTAAATAAATACAATTAAAAAAGTCTGCCAAAATGCATAGCTCAATTATAGATTGCTCGCCACTTCTATTGGGTTGTAATTATGTATCTATATTTCAAGATTGGAGCATAAATATTATTATTTATTTTATTTTATTTTTTTAAGCCCCGTAGGGCTAAAATGAAATATCCAGTACACATATATTCGGGGAGAAATAAGAAAGTAGTTTTAAAGACGATTTTTTACAACATCGGGAATATAGATTCACTAATACAGGGCCATTAAAACGACGGCCATCTTGAATCGGAATTTAAAAAAAAATTAATAACCCTTAAAAAATATTTTTTTTAGACTTTAAATAACATTTGCGCCAAATTTTTAATTTCAAGCATAGCAAAATATCACAAGATCGGACGAAATGATTTTGTTCTGCTACCAAATAGGGCACTATATGATATCCGATATACCTAGACACCAAAAATTGAGTTTAAAAATAAAAAAAACTATATAATAGATTATTTCTTTTTTATTGATAATAATTCCGGAACACCTTTGTATTGTTTGGCATTTACTAATACAATAAATAATTAATTCAAATAATAATTGACATTTATATTTGAGTTTTTCTCTGTAGAGCAGAAGGTATCAGGCTAGTAGTATTTGCTAAGCATTCCCACGTGCCACGTCTGACACTGGGGTTCGATTTCCCAATGGGAAGGTACGTTGAACAACCCCTCTCGGTAGCCGAGTGTTCGAAACCATGGACCTACGGCAACATGTATTGTATATGAATGAATGATCTTAAGATCGAATCCAAGTGAGAGGGGGATATTTTTTTTTCGACCAGCCAATAAATTTCCGAGAAAAAAAATTAGTAGTAATTAGCCGGTCCAAATTATTTTATTACTGTCTCTGATACTATGGTATAATGAGGTAATAATATGGCAATGTATTTGTTTTCTAGAGCAGAATAATAAAACAATATTTTCAATTGTATTAAATCACTTTAAATATGGATAACATTTCAAAAACCAAAAGTCACTTGGAGTAAAGTAGACCAAAATTTTTTTTTATTAACAAAAGCATGTCGGATTCGTTTTTGGAATTCTAATAAACCCTCAAATACGAAGTTTCATAAAAACAAAAAATATTTTAAGTTGCTCACTTCATAAAGTTAGTCGGTACAGATTATTTCAACAGTGTACCAAAATAATAAATATCCACCAACTATATTTTTTCAATATATAAAGTTAGAAAATATGTTTTTTATTTGTTATGAGAATCCAACTAAAGGGTATATTTGTACGCTAATAACGAATCTGAATTACTTTTTCTTGTTTATACAAGACTTTCAAGCTGTTTATTGTTTTATCTTGACATCTTGATATGCATATATTTATATTAAACATGGCTCATCCTTTATATTTTTTCTGAAACGACTAACCAAATTTATTTTAAGCCTCCTTGGCCACCATAAATAAAGAAATAAGTACTGTAAACAAGGTTTTATTAAACTAAATTGATCACACTTAATGAATACCTATGACAAGAAGATTAGGCTTTACAAACACATGTTTTTAGAAATCTGTGAGTGGTATATATGTATTATAATACCAGGAGACAATTTCATCGAGATATTTTTACACTTTTCTTTTTATTATCAATTTTCTTAATTTGTTCTATGTTTTGTCCTCCAAATGTGGCCTGTCAATGGTTGTTTCATATGCAAAGTGTAAATTGTGTATTCAAGTGTGAATCTGTTTATGATAAAATATTTTATATACATTTTACTTTAATATTCTTTATCTTGCAGTTGGACACGTGAGATCACCTATTTCAATCAAACTTTTTTTGTTGATGCTAGGTCAAAAAATATTCAACAGATGTAGTTTTGAAGGAGTCTCTTTTACTTCATCAGGAATGCAATAGAAGAGGTATCTCTGTGGCGGGAAATATTACAAATTTAGAAAAATGAGAATCAGTATTCTATTTACGGGACTCTTGTTCAGTCGTATTATTGTATTATTTTTATATTAAAAATAAAATTGTATTATTTTATATTAAAAATAAAATTGTGTTATTTTTCATTTTTAATAAATTTGGTTAGGCGTTTCAGAAAAAATGTAAAGGATGAGCCATGTTTAATATAAATATATGCATATCAAGATGTCAAGATAAAACAATAAACAGCTTGAAAGTCTTGTTTAAACAAGACTTTCATTATGAAACGTCATCAAATGATGTTTCATAATGAAAGTCTTGTTTAAACAAGACTTTCATTATGAAACGTCATCAAATGATGTTTCATAATGAAAGTCTTGTTTAAACAAGAAAAAGTAATTCAGATTCGTTATTAGCGTACTAATATACCGTTTAGTTGGATTCTCATAACAAATAAAAAACTTATTTTCTAACTTTATAAATAGAAAAAATATATTTGGTGGATATTTATTATTTAGGTACACCCTTGAAATAATCTGTACCGACTAACTTAATGAAGTGAGCAACTTAAAATATTTTTTGTTTTTATGAAACTTCGTATTTGAGGCTTTATTAGAATTCCAAAAGCGAATCCGACATGTTTTTGTTAATCAAAAAATTGTTGGTCTACTTTACTCCAAGTGACTTTTGGTTTTTGAAATGTTATACATATTTAAAGTTATTTAATACAATTGAAAATATTGTTTTATTATTCTGCTCTAGAAAACAAATACATTGGCATATTATTTCCTCATTATACCATAATGACAGAGACAGTAATAAAAAAATTGGGACCGGCTAATTACTACTAATTTTGTTCGTAAATTTATTGGTTGGTTGAAAAAAAAAATATCCCCCTCACTTGGATTTGATCCGAAGATCATTCATTCTTATATATATGTTGCCTAAGGTCCATGGTTTCGAACACTCGGCCACAGTGAGGGGTTGTAATGGAGGTTTACCCAATAGGAAATTGAACCCGTCAGACATGCCACGTGGGGATACTTAAAAAGAACTGCCAGTCTAATACCTTGTACACTACAGAGAAAAATTCGAACATGAATGTAAATTATTGCAAAATGTTTTATTATTAAAATTAAGTATTTATTATATCAGTAAGTGCCAAATAATAAAAAGTGTTTTGGAGGTACTATAAATAAAAGCAATCATAAAAAAAAGTTGAGGTGACCTGTGACTATATTTGTGAATATTTGAAATTTGACACAAATACTTGTTCAATTTTGGGAAAACAACGGATGTTAATGGTATATTTTAATGCCGATCCAAGATAGTAGGCCTTTACATGGCCCTTTATTTCTGAATTTGCATTCCTGATGCAGTAAAAAAACTCCTTCAAAACTACTTCATTATTCCTCCCTTATATCCTCGCCACATTCCATGGGATGAATTTTCAATGAATGTGAATTTAACATATTGTATAATTGAATTACCAATTATCTTATTAATCGCGACTTTTTATAATAATTGAGTCCTATTCATTAAATTTCCAAAAAAGAAAATCGTCAACCACTAGGTTCTGGTTAATCAATTAAGGTCACCTTAGTTGTGCATCCATATACCGAGCCCAATCAGCATTGCTAGAGACATTTTCGAAAAAATAGTAGGAAATTGGAAAATTAGTGTTATAAAGCAAATAATTATTTTGCAAGACTTGGTTCTTAGGACTCAGGAAGCCTCTAAACAGTTTATTTCCTCTTAAAACTCTGATTCGAAATGTTTCACTATCACGATACGTTCACTTGTTATATATCTTGTATACAGATTTATGAAAGTAGAAAAGCGAAAAAAATGTAATTTAATATTAAAATAATTCATAAAAAACAAAATGCTATGTAGAAAAGTATTAAAATGTTTAGTAACAACATTATCATATACGATTAATAAAATAGTAACCGTATATGATATAATTTGATTCGTAGGTATTTTTGAAAATTTAAATATACCATAAAAAAAAGAAATATATATATATATGATTTATTATTGGTCCTGACATACAATTAAGAAAATACAAGCCATGACCTTATTAATATTTTCTCAAATGGAAATGTAAAAAGAGTTTTAAAGAAATACCTTAATTAAATCGGTGAGGCCGACACAGTGACCTGTACGTCGGGACTGAGGGTGGATAAGGAAGCTGGAGACATTTACACAGGACTGTTTGCTTCGGAGAATCGAGGCAGACGTAATAAACATATTCTTCGTGACGGAATAACACCAAAGATCGTTATCCCAGAACCCTACTGTAAGTAGAATGACCTTTACCCTTCGTCGTAAACCTACTGACTGCCCTACAGTTTCATTTAATGATGTTACTCTTACCCCTGTCGAACAGATCCGCTACCTTGAACTACATTTGGACAAGCGATTAACCTGAAATCCTCACTCCAGACTAAAAAGATAGGAAACTGCACGTCGATTTCGACTATTACAACGCTTACTAGACAAACGGTCTAAACTTCCAACACATTACAAAAGACTGATCTACATGACTGTAATAAGGCCATTATGGACATATGGAGTTGAGCTTTGGGGCTCCACTAAACCTTCGAATTCCTCTCGTATTCAATCCTTACAATCCAAAATCCGTCGTAAAATCCTCAATGCTCCTTGCTTTGTCACAAATAAAATCATACATAAAGACCTTAATGTTCCTTATGTAACCGATCTAGCCCGAACCAGATATCACTCCTTCCATTATAAACTTTCTAACCACTCAAACCCCCTAGTTTCTAATCTTGCCTCCTCTTCCATTCCTGACAATCCTCCGAGGCGCCTGAAAAGAAGATGCCCACGAGACCAGCTAATGTAAAATGTCATTAGAGTGCTACCAATAGGTAGTTTCTCTACACGCCTGTAACACTCCAATTTAACTTAGATCAGATTTACTAAATGTATTGTAATGTACAGATGTAAATAGCAATAAATAAATATTTAAAAAAAAATATATATAATGAAGACAAAATGTATCAAAATTGACCTCTTTATAATTAACGAAAGTAAATCAGTACTTCCATATTTATTGCTATAAAAAAGAATTCGAAGTCTCTTATACTCCAATCTTTGACTCAAATAATACACAACTCCACTTATTTACTTCCTTTATGGATTTAGCGCCTCTCATATCAATTCTCACAAATTAGATTCCCAAGCTCTTACCCCTCTATCCTAATCCTTATTTATCATCCAACGAGTCCCCCACCGAACTCATTTGACGATGCAAATTGTATTCCAAGTTGTTGCACAGATGAACTAATGAGCATTTATTTCATTACACTGATAGCCTTGTATACCGTAGTAAATCAATTACTGTCTATAACATAGTACCTTGATACGTAGAGAAATTTAAGTATCTGTTGTCTTCAAAAACCAGGATTATAGCACATCACACGGAGGCACATCAAGTTCTTCGACAGTGTTCCTGCTTCCTTCAATCCAAGCTTCCGATCAGTCACCCCACCCCCCTTCCGGCGAGGTGGCAAGGCAGGAAGGGCCCCCAAAACCCCATAAGCCCCTTTAACTCCTTTCTTTTCTTGCACTCTCTCCCCCTCCCATACTGTTTCCACTTCTGACTGTTTTTTTTATTATCTTCGCCTATAACTACAAGCTGCTGTTTTGCATCATAATCACGCAGAGGCCCCTCACCTCCAATTTCTTTTATAGTAGTATTCTCACAGAATGGATCCTTCAATCACAGCTAAGTATCTCATTGTACACCTTAAAGTACCAACGGTAGAAAAAGGTCTGTATCTGATCCCATTTATCTAACAAATGCGTAATGCAACTTACTAATTCATGTCTTTTGCTTTCTGTTTTAGAGGGACCCGGAAAAAAAAACAGGAAAAACTCCAAGAGGAAATAAAGTTGAGCTTAAAGAGAGAATAATCGGTCACTGTTTAACCACGCCTTGTAATTTCTCAATTGCAAAATTACTGGATCCTTGCATTTATTCCAGAAACATAAGAGTTAGAAATTAAAAAACCAAATTTACAGATTTATTCAGATATCATATTTTAAATTCTATGTAATGATTCTTAAAGATAGTTTTTAAATTTATTTATTTTTGAAAAACTAATATTCTTACCTTTTCTGTCATTATCGCTGGCTTTAAAAAAAAAAATATTCCCCTCACTCGGATTCGATCCGAATACCATTCATTTACATCAATGTTCGCCAGAGCTCCATGCTTTGGATTGCTCGGCTACTGTAAGGGGTTGTAAAATGATCCTCCCCAATAGAAATTGGGAGAATTGAAGAGAATTGAGAGATTGGGAAAATTGAACCGCAGTGTCAGACGTGGCACTTGAGGATGCTTAGCAAGAACTACTTGTTTAATACCTTATGCACTACATAGAAAAATTCATATATTTTTGTAAATTATTACAAAATGGATTATTATTAAAATTAATTATTTATTACATCCGTAAATCTCAATAATAAAAAGTTTTTCGAAATTATTATCAATCATAGTAATACTAAAAAAAATAAATCTATTTCTTCTTGTAGATGTTTAAGTTTTTGCTAGTATCTTTTCTGGACGGATGTTTATGGATTATATTTAGACTGTCGTTTTAATAGCCCCTGCATTTGTAAGTCTATATTTCCAGTAATAGAGATTCCTTAAAAACTATTTCGTTATTCGAATAAAGAAAATTAACATAAAAATAATAGAATTTATTATCAAACTTTGATTATAAGTATTGTACAATTTCATAATTTGTCTATTTCTGTCTTATACGGGTATTTCATTTTTTTTCTTTTATTTAAGTTTTTTTGTTCATTGTTTAATTTTATTTGTGTGGTTTTTACTTAATTTAGTTTTACACCTTCTTTGAAATCATGGTGACAGTAAATGTATATGGTATGTAAGGAAAATAAAATTGTAAGGATAGTATTTCCAATTTAAACGCCATGGGTTGTGGGTGAAGTCGAGGTTTTGAGACCTCCTAATAAACTTTTTACTCAAAATTTGAAGATCTGGCTTTGTAATTCACACATTAATACAATTTTATTGTTATTTGTGTAAATACATATGCCAGAGAACCCGATTGCAATGTTGTAACATGGCAAGTAAGCGCCACCATTAAATATGCACTGCCCTTGTACGGTAGGAAGGGGGATCCCAAAGGATATGAGAGTTAACTCAGAAGTAAAACGGGGACGGCCTAGGCTCCTAGCTGCGGTGAAAACAACCAGACTAGAGGATGGAAACATTGATAAAACAAAGTCTGACCCGCCAAATATTAGTTGATCGGGAGACTAACAACTCAACAAAAAATTGTTAGGAAACCACACAACAGAAAGCTAGATGGAAATAATGGAAATAGAAAACGGCTAACGGGCTTAGTTTTAGCTACTTACAACGTAAGGAGAATGCTGCAGCCGGGAAAAATATTGTAAAAATGTCAATTGTAAAATTTAACATTGAGCTTTACAGGAAATTAAAAAGAATGGTCAAAATAGATTGGATAAAAATTAATACTATACAGTGAAGCAGAAAAGCTACAAGAAATCAGATGGAATAGTCAGGGACTCTCTGTAGCTCAGGTTTTAAGACGTAGGTCTTTCCAACCTCGGAACTTCATCGGCGCCGGATCGAATCCGGCGGTTTATCGACTGTTATTTCTGTGGCGGTCCCACGATATGAAAACTAAACCTCTTTCCCCTCTGCCACTAGGGTATTAGAATAGAGTGGTACCTTGTAGATAACCACCCCTCACCCCGTATGTCAGGAATGACCAGAAAAGAAGTCATAAAAAAAAAAAAAAAAAGATGGAATGGTCTTTATAGATTTTCCAAGATTAGTCTTGGTAGATTGGCTCAAGTAGACAAAAAAACTTCACTCGAACACTAGCTAGACAAGAATGGAAGACATAATCAAAATTTTCTTTGTGACATATCGTTCTGAAATTTTTGAAAAAAAAAAAATCAATATATACCCTTTGTATAAATAAATACATTATTGTATTTTCACGTGAGAACTAATTATTCATATTAGGCTTTTAAACCGAATTTGGTTAATTTAAATTTCGTATTATTACTAAGAAAACAGTAGTTGGGTGTTTATTAGGAATTTGTTGATTTTATATGGTAGCGTTTGAAAGCATAAAAAAAAAAACACTAAATGATTACTTGACATATTTGTAAGTGTCCAACACGGGGGGGGGGGGGATATTGGCCGAAAATTCAATATAGAAGTGACTGATGTAATATTTATACAGCATAAGTTAGCATCGTAAAATAACGATGACAAATCTAAATGAAATGCGAACCGAAGGGAACTTCATAAATCCTTATCATCGTCAAATTTTTTTTTTCCAGAACGGGAAATATGTGACGTGTCCAAATTATTCGTGCTGTGGTGCCTCTATACTGACTTATAGGGAGCATATTTCGAACCACCATTGCACTTTTCGAAGCAGTTCTACTCTGTATATTTCTAGGACTTTAATTTTTTTATAATATAATTTATTTCTAATAGTAATCTTTATATTTTTATTATTATTTCATGAAATATAACAGCGTTAAGTGAATGCAAAAAATTATATCTAGAGTACTATTTCAAATGACTTATCACTGTTACCCGAGCAAATTGAACTTAAACATTAACGGATCCTATTTTTTTTTTAACCTCATATGTTTAGATAAACAGAAAAGACACTCATCTACTTAATTTAATTATAAAACGAATTTCATTGCATTATTTCTAAAGTAGATCCTAGCTGTTCAATGGATCAATACAATTTAGAACAGCAACTATTAAAAAGATGGTCAAGATTACAGAAGAAAAGAGAAATGATTTAAATAGAAATAACAAAAATTTTATGTTGATAAATTGGTAGACCAACGAAACGGTGAACGTTGACTAGACACAGGATTTTCGTGCAATAGCATCTCATGTTTCTTAGCTTTAAATTCCATCAAACCTCAACATAAATTCAAGTCATGGAAAAGACATTCAAATAACATTAATTTTATATTGTACATTTTGGAGTTTTTCCAGAAAATTGCTCGGTTTGAATTTTTTCTTCACGAAATTGACGTTATACTCTTTTTTGGCTAAATTTTTATTTTTTTGTTCCATAACATTTAATGCTTGAATTATATTCCTCATTTATATACATGAATGTATATTTATGGATAAAATGATTGATTTCTCCTTTATTTATTTCCAATAATTGATGAAAAAGTCAATAAAAAGTTTTTTTTTTGTGAAGTAATACTTATGACCTGTCGATAACAATTTTTATTTCTAAATCATTTGACTCATTTACTAACAATTATTACAAATTAATAGAACATATATTTTGTATAATTCGAAAGAAATATAAAAATGTGATTTGCTGATAGAAAATTTAGTTTCAAATTAAAGATGCATATTTTTAAAAAAACATTGATAATTTATCATCCAAACCCCTCAGACTCATTGTGATAATCCCAATTTGTTAAACTCTGTTATACTTCGTTTTTTGTTTTGTCTTTTTTAAAGGGGTGATTGGATTAGAACCAAGTTTTTATATAAAGTTCTAAATATAAGAATATTTTTTTCTCTTAAATTCTATTTATTTAGTTGGAAAGAAAAATATACAAACCTAGATTAGGTAGCATTTAAAGTATTTCAAACATTAACTGCTTTCGAAATAAAGGAATGCATTAAACTTTTCTACTTGTTTGATTGCGTTTGCGGTGTATAATTTGTCTAAGCTTTTAACCGGCGTGAACTTGAGAGGCTGCTAAGTCCACTGAACTACATTGACTTGCCTGCAGATGTCACTAGCTCTCAGTGTACTTGGAACTCTGTCCAGTGTACTTTATATTACACACTTATAAAATAATACAAATTTGATTTATCAATTGCTGTTTCTGTTGCAATATTTATATTTTGTTTTCGATTTTATATATTAGAATTTCGATATAAGCTACTATATATTAAAATATTGATATTAGAATTAATATCGATATTTTGTTTTTGCTATTATCATTTACCCATTTTTAAGAGAATTAAATCAAAATAATTAAATAATTACAAAATAGTTCACAATTCTTGAGGCAGCCCACGAATAGTGTACACATACACATCCCTTTTCCGGATCTCAGGAGGGATGGATTCTGACGAATGAGGTAATAAAAAAAATTCATGATGAAGTGACGATTCTCAATTTCGTTTCTTAAATTCTTAATGGAACTTTAGTAAAAGTCAATAAAAAGTGAGTTTTATAAATTTCAACACGTACGTTGATACACAACTACATTCTCGTGGAACGTGGGTTGGACCCTGTGTTTTAAAGCCCAAAAATAAACCACTTTTGCACGCACCGTCACTGTATACCACCACC
>NW_027106513.1:58000-74494 GCF_000696795.3 Halyomorpha halys
AGTAAAAGGTAAGACACAACACGAATTACTTTTCTTTCTTGCACAGTAATGCACTACTAATTCACATTTTATTTCTGTTTTTAGAGGGTTCGGAAAAAAAAAAAAAAAATTTTGAGAAAGCACACGAATTAGAGACGAGTTGAATCTCATCCAAAGGCAACAGCGCCATTGTTGCCATGGGATATTTACGCCATTGAGTGAACGAATCGACTGATTTTTATAATTGATGGCTCAAATCATACAACTAGAGATAGCGTGAATGTTTTGAAACAAGTCGAGCTTCAGATCCTGAAAATGATTGTATCAAATTTGTTTAGTCTGTGCTTATATAACAATCTTTTAGGCTAAAGACTTAACCAATTCATAGGTTTTATTGTGATGTTCCAAGAATTTTTAGAATAATTTGAGATCAAAAAAATTAAAAAAAGTCTGTCCGTTTCTGAATATATAAAAGTTTTTTTTTGCGAACGACTAAACAGATTTCCAATTTTCATTTCTCTTACTATTCAGACCCGTGACTTTCCCTTGAAAAGTCATAGCCCGCCCAAAACATCCGTTCATCTATCCCCTGTGAGGTATCAGCGAGTATAATTCAGGGTTAATATAAGTTTACAGATAGATGAATCTTAATTGTATATCTGAAGCGTTATCTTCCAGTGGGGCAATGTAATTACTTTTTACGTAAACTTACTTCAAGATGATCATTATGAAGTATGCATCTTTACCAATTGTGTGTGTTGAATAAACGTTGTGGAGAAAAAAACTTATCAGCAACTATGCATCCGAATAAACCACGGGTTCGGTGAAAGGGGTTATATAGCCCACTATATTGGTACCAGCATTGAATCTTAAATTCTCTATGTCTAATCATAACTAAAAATCAATCCATAGGTGGTCCTAAAAGATAATTAAATTCCTTTTATCACCTGATAATGCTTGGAAGCTATATAGGATGTATTGTGATCTAGGTTGAAGATGATTTATGGCCTCAACAAATGAAAAGAGTATGACTTCGGCCTAGAAATAGAATGTTAGAGAGGATTATATCTCCTCGAAAGAACTGCTCCAAGACAATAAAAGCAGAGGTTTCATTTGCGGAAGGCTAGAGTTTAGGATTAAAGAGAAATGGCTTCTAAGAGACAATAATAAAAGAGCTGGTAGATATTAAGGTTTAGCCCCCGCTGACGGACAGTGGTTTAATAAGTGGCCTCACTGACCGGTGCTACACACTGGGGCTTATCTCCAAGACCAATGCCCCAGCTTATGAAGACAGCAAACAAAGACAAAGGATTTACACTAAGTCTCTTTATTCTTTTTCATTTTATTCCACTTTTACTCCGTTCCTTATCTATCTCGTCCATTGTCATGAAAATTAAATTAGAAGTTGAATGTTACGAATTATAAAATACGTCTGTATATACTTTGCATAATCAGATTTTTAAACAATGAAGATAGGGATTATTTTTTTAAGGACTGCTAAGGATTAAGCTAACAAATAAAACACGCTAGGTACAAATTAAAGTTGTTACTACAAGTTTGCCAAACTATAGCAAAATGGCGCATGCACGAACTTGTGGATGGGTTATCTGGATTGGCTGGTTTAAGTTGGTTTGAATTGGCAGCCGGCCCATTGAGTATCGGTTTTAGGCCACAAATCAAAGGGCGCTTGTGTAGCAGCCACACATTGGTGTTCAAATAGCATTGTTTTAGAACTGTCAACAGATAAATATTTGGGCTCTCCGTGTTTTAATTTATTAAATAATTTCGCCAACTTTCGAATTCAATAATTAACTCTAGTTTAAGATTGTATATTATAAAATTTTATCGATTCGGTGTAAATACTTTCTTTCAAATCTTATCAATTAACTTTAGCGGTTTATATTTTATTTAACACAGCACAAATATAAGTTTATAAAGACATAATTGTAATTGCTTGAGTAATTAAATTAACAAATATATGATAAAAATTCTAGAACGAAAGTTGAATTTCTGGATTATGTAGTTACCACAACGACTAACACGCAAGTTATGCTGATTAATAATAAAGATGATAGCAAAAAAAAAAAGGAAAATCAATGGATACACCATATGGTATATGCATTTGGAAAAATGAATTTAAAAATATGGTATGAACGTACCACGGAGCTTACGTTTACAAGAGAAGGCTACGCTCGAGTGGTCACCGATTTCAATGAAACTTATTTTGGTGATACTAAATGTGTCCCAAAGTTCTTGCCAATGCGCCCTAAGAGTCCAGAAAAATAACATTTTACGTATTTTTAGAAATGTTTTATGTTATCGCATACCACCTTTGCTCTGCATGTATTTGATGGTTATTATATATTTGATGACCATTGAATTTAACGAGTGTGTAAAAAAGAAAAAAAAAAAAAAGACGCTTCCAGTAAACTAAAAAAATTGTTCAGGAAAAATTAGGTCAGATTCAGCATTAGCGTATTTAAAACTTTTAAATACGAATTTTCATATAAATAAAAAATTATCAATTTCAGAGTTTGATTTTTTTTTTCCACTGTCCCCCGTTCACGAAGAAAATTCATAACTCCTAACAGTGTTATCCAAAACCAAGGTAACAACAACTGTTGGAAAGATGGATTTCCGCTCTTTCAATCGCTATGAATATCTTTTAGATTTTACGCCCTTTTATGGGAGGAGAAAAAAGCAGTTCCAAATAAAGAAAATTTCTTAAACGTTTTATTTTATATCTCCTGTTCTAATTTATTTATAAAGGTACAGTCTGTACCATTTTCGTTATGCTTACCGTTTAAGTTCTCTAGTTCTCTCTTAAGTTTCATGCAGATTAGTGGCATTGTCCTGAAGTTATTGCATTTTTGTGATTTTCCAAAAAAAAAAATTGATTTTTTTTTCACCAGTACGGCGAAATTTTAAAATAAAAAAAATTAATTTTGTTATTTATATCAAAATTTGTACTTAAGGGCAAAAATGAACTTTATTGAAGATGTTTCATTAAAATTGGTGATTCCACATACTAGCCTCTCCTTGTTAATAGTAAAAATAAGAATAAACTAAAAATATATATTTGGTACATATCAGGTAACTGCTTAGTAACCAATAAGAATAAACAATTTGTTCTATCGCCTCTAGGTATTTATGATATCAGCTGTATAAAGCAAAAGGTGAAGCATGCTTATAGCCATTTACACAGTTAACACATTGCCAACAATTCGTTATTTTAACAAAATTCCATTTTTTAATCCAATATTAATACTGAGCTTTACATACTTTTTAGGAAGACTGGGTCATCATCAAATATTAAAACAAAAATTTACCTTTATTAAAAAAAAATTATAATTTACAAAAAAAATGGAACTTTATTCACTTTTAAAATAGTTTTCTTAAAATTAAAAACACCTATCAACCAGTAATAAAACTATGAATTTAAGTAATTTTATCATGAATTAAATTTATTTTATGGAAAATATTAGTACTTAATAAAGTTAATAAACTTTAACAAAATTGTGAGATAAAATGTAATTTTAATAAAATGATATTTCAGTATTAAGATATTTGAAATAATTTTTTTTTTAATATTCAATTAGATAAAATTGTGTATGTAAAGAGTGGAGTTTGAGGATATAGATTAAGAATCCTGAAATATGCCTCTTACATTGAAGTAATAAATTTATAATGAAATAAATGTAATTTAACTTATTAGTAATACTATACTTTTTTTTATAAATTTAATACCGATCAATTAAAGTATTAACATCTACAAATTAATTGTAATAAACTTAATAATAAAAAACAGTATTGACTTCATAATTGAATGTGATTGAAAATTAAAAATAACAATATTATTTGGAAGAGGATGTAGACACATAATAATAAATAACATGCATATGCGACATGCAAAACTCTGCCCACAATGGAAATAAGAAATAACAATGTTGAAATTAACAATGCAATAGTACTTACATCACTGCTTTCATTTCATACACAACTCATTGAAGTTTCACACTCCTTTCATTTGTTTACCTACCTAACTAATTTAAATTCTCAATAATCTCAAATTTTAATATCTAAAGATGATAACAAATATAAATTATAACTCTATAATCAAATTAAAAGCCCTATGAAATTTCATTAACATTTTTATTAAAAAATTAATAAACTTTTGGTACCTGTTTTAATCTATTTACCAATAATTGTGTGTTATCTATTAAGTAGATAGTAGATAAAATATTTAAACAAAATTTTTTGGTCAAAAAATTGTATTGACATAATGATATTCCAGTATTAGGTTATTAGAAACCAATTTTATTAATTTATTTGTTTTTTTCAGTATTTTGTAAAATATTTTGATCAAAAAAGGATGAGCTAACTGGAGAATAAAGAAGGCTACACAACTGCATCCGGTAAACATAATTCAGGTTATAGCATTGTGGCGAATAAGGACCTGAAAGGTTGTAGGACTTAGTAATGAATAGATCCCTAAAATGTTAATAAACACTGAACTAACATCCGAGAGGTAGACTGAAACATAGGTGCAAGGATTGCGTTAAGACTGATTTAGTAGATTTGGGTTTGGAGGTTCATCACAGGACAGTTGTATTAGTATTGGATAGTTGAAATGTATTAATAAGTATAGAACGATTGGTAGTATTGGCATCAAATCTTCAGGTTTGCTAAGCGTTTATTATTATTATTATTTTCAATGAGGCCTGCTAGGAACCACATGATAATTTTAATACATCTTTTTTTCTAGCTTCTTTCTCTTTGATCCCTCATCATTTCACTATACTTTCTATATATACTATACTCACCATATTCTTCTTTGGAATCCTTCCATTCAAAACCTTATTTTTAAAAATCACTCTTTCCATCCATAGTTATACGGAATTCCAAATTTTAATTTATTTTATTTTTATTAAATATTCTATAAAAAAAAAAAAGTGGTTTGTGTAAAAAAAAGAGGAGTTTCCTGCTTCTACCTTTGCTTTTAGGAGTAGCAGGAGTTTCCTGCTGAAATCTACTTTTACCTTTCACATTAAAATAATAACTTTAATACATAATAATTATAATGTATGACTATAAATACGAAACCTAAAACTAGCCTCGGAAAATCTCACTGTCTTAACAAGGTAGTGACCCCATACTTCATAAGCTTACTTTGTATAACGGGCTCTATATACCACAGATCATGGAATATTCAGAGCTAATACAGACCAGGGGCCTCTAAATGTTAGTGAATGAAGTGAAAAGGTTAATTAACAGCCAAACAGAAATCAGTTGTGAACATCACATTGATAAACAAGATGACAAGCGGATTACGCATTAGAAGTCATTGCTTTAATAACATGATTATTAATGTAAGTTAACTTACCAAAGATAAAGGTGAAGAATGATTTCTACAATTAGTTAGAAAAAGTTGTGAATCAGACTCAAAAATGTGATAAGAAATTATTCATATGGGACTTCAATACCAACATAGGCTGAGAACTCCAATTTAAGTCCAACATAAGAGGCCAAAATATTTACATAACAAGCAACTTCAATAGAATGAGCTGTATTAGTCTGGCAATAGACATCAGACATCTATTCAAGATATAAGAAGCTATCATGGAGTAGACTGTGCCTCAAATCACGCTCTGATAAAAACTGAGGATGAGGTGAGTTCATTCAATTGAAAACCAAGTGGGAAAATGCTAAGAAGCCCATATTAAAAAAAAATCTTGATATAAAAGATGAATTCCTAGTGGCGCTTAGTAAACAATTCGTACATTTGAATTTGGAGTACCTCACGGTTGATCAAGACTGGGAGGCTTAGATAGAGGACTAAAAAAAAAAAGCTAAGGAAATAATAGGTATTCAGGAAAAACAAAAAACCAAGAATTACAGAGCCATAGTACTCCTTCTGGATGTCCTATAAGGTAATGACAAATAACCTGCTAAATCAGAAGTGTAGTATGAAAAAATAATAGCTGGCCAGTGAGGAGGATTTAGGAGAGGAAGGAGCATGGTAGACCAAATCTTCATCATAAACCAGGTATTTGAGAGACTATCAAAAGTAGATCAGGATGCACAAACCTTATTTGTCAATTTCAAAGCAGCTTAAGATTCCATGGCCAGAAACTGACTCAGTAAAATCAAGACTAAGTTGGATGTTCCCAGAAAATTAGTGAGATTAATGAAGGCATATACAAAATATCCTGAAACCATAGTCCCAATACAAGGAGAAGAATCTGATGATCGAAATTCAAATAGATCTGAGATAGGAGATGGATTCTCAGAGAAAGTAATAAGAATAACATGATATGAAAATGGAGCTGTGCATGTTGGAATGAAACACAAAATTCTAGGATATGTGAACAATATTATGGCACTAGGAAGTCATCAAGAGGTTACAGAAAGACACACTAAGACTGTAATACCAGAAGTAGAGTAAATTGGCTAGCAAGTAAATGAAGAAAAGACAAAATATATGATAGTGATCCAAAAAATCAACCATAACCAAGGACGTTGCTTGTGTCCATCAGGATGCCTCTTCATAAAAATGGATACCACTACTTGACAGAACACCATATTGAAGGCAAAAAGCCATATGGATGAATAAAATTAACAAATATGTGAAAGAGAAAAATTATAATATAAGTTAATAATAACAATGATTTTTTTTTAAAAACTCCTTCCACAGAATATACCAACAAATATATAGTGAAAAGTATGAGCTGCCACCATCAAGCAAATACATAATTAGCATAAAATTTTTAGTAAGAAAAGAAATAGTGTTATATACATCCCTGACGAGGACACATATTTTGAAAAAGAAACTTTGAGCCTCAACTTAAAAAAAAAAAAAAAGTATAATTTTATGTATAATGATTGGTTGGAATAAAATTGGAGTCTGGAATACATCTCTGAACACAGGAAAATATCTAACCAGTCGATATGTCACCACTTCAGGTATTGTCTGGACAGAAAATATCACATCAATGAAAACATAGTGCAGCCCATTTCCCATCAACACTCCAAAAAACCATAAATCAGAGATTCCTTATCACTTCAAGACATCCAAAGGCCAAATGGTAATACATATTTAAAACTTAAAAATTAATGTTGGAAGAAGATAGTTAACAGTATGAAGTAGATTGGAGGAAGATAGTGAGGAAGATAATGTATGGATAATAAAATTAATTAATTTCATTTTTCACAAATAAGTTTTAACTGAAACCAACCAAAAAAATTAATAGGTTTTTGATGAAAATTTATTGAAATTTATAAAAAACCTAATAATGTTTCAAATATTAAAATTTTGAAAGTTAGTTTTTACAAAAATAATAAATAAAAATCTAATAATTAGTGGGAGAAGGCAACCACTGTAAAAATATAAACGTAAATAACATGAGCTTATTGCACATGCATCAAACACTACCAGTTATAAAAAGAAACATGGATTTTCCAAAGTGGGCAGGGGCTATGGACCAACTCAAATATCATCAAGCTCTGTTTTAGTTGAATTATCTAAACATTACTTATCTATGTTATGCTTAGCTCAAGGGCCTTGTAAGTACTGTAGCTAAATTGATGATGTTAGAGAGTTGGACCATAGTGCATATAAGAATAAGTTTTACCTTCTTTCTCCTTGAAGCTGTTCCTGAGAACCAAAAACCTGTGAGAAATGTAAACATCCATCAGATCTCTACACATATTTCACAGCACTGCAATAAAAAATCACAATATAATAAATAATAATTACAACGAATCATTTACAATTTAAATAGGATCATTATATACTTGAAAATGCTTCAATTTGATTTTTGGAGCTATCATCATGAAATAACTTTTACCTACACAAACTTACATAACATAAATTTACTTTTACATAAACCTAGTCCTGGTTACTCAAAACTCCTTCCACAGAATATACCAACAAATATATAGTGAAAAGTATGAGCTGCCACCATCAAGCAAATACATAATTAGCATAAAATTTTTAGTAAGAAAAGAAATAGTGTTATATACATCCCTGACGAGGACACATATTTTGAAAAAGAAACTTTGAGCCTCAACTTAAAAAAAAAAAAAAAGTATAATTTTATGTATAATGATTGGTTGGAATAAAATTGGAGTCTGGAATACATCTCTGAACACAGGAAAATATCTAACCAGTCGATATGTCACCACTTCAGGTATTGTCTGGACAGAAAATATCACATCAATGAAAACATAGTGCAGCCCATTTCCCATCAACACTCCAAAAAACCATAAATCAGAGATTCCTTATCACTTCAAGACATCCAAAGGCCAAATGGTAATACATATTTAAAACTTAAAAATTAATGTTGGAAGAAGATAGTTAACAGTATGAAGTAGATTGGAGGAAGATAGTGCGGATGGCGGTCAATAAAGATATTAAAATAGTACAAGAAAACTATTTATTGTTTACCAACGTTTTGCCCCACTTTGCAGGGCTTCATCAAGGCTGATAAGAAGAAGGTAACAGGACATCATTCTTATCAATCCAAACAAAGCCCTGCAAAGTGGGACGAAACATTGGTTAACAATAAACAGTTTTCTTTTACTATTTTGATTCCTTTATTGACCACCACCTGCACTATCTTCCTCCAAATTAAAAATTAATGAATGATTTTATTTTATAGTATATCATTTTATATTATTTAAACCAAATATATACATGTATAAAATATGGCATGTATATATTCAATTATTATTATTCAAATATAAAAACCCATGAATTTGAATTTGATTGGTACATAAACTTTATTCATTTATTTTTTATTTATTATATTAATATCTAAAACTAAATATACTATATGAAATAAGGAGAAATAATGATTACATTATTTATAGAATAAATTCTTCATAATACACTGAGAATACATTTAAATTACAAATTTATTTATTAAATATGTATATCATACAGCATTTCTGCAATTAATCTACAATTAATACAAATCAGCTTCCTTCGTACTAACATAGTTTTATTTTACAAGCTTTTTAGTTAGTATTTAATAAATAAATTATCTGTTTTCATAATTATGTCATTATCATGCAAAATGTATCAGATTAATACATTTTACAATTCCAAATTCTTATTTTTAAAGAATACTTACTTAACATGTTCAGAATAATTGTTAGATTTGGATTCCAAGGGTTTCAAACTGTTATTTGCCAACTTAAGCCAAAAAAAATTTATAAAATGATGTAAATCTTAAAATGAATATTACAATTTAATTTCTGACTAAACTGAATTCCCAATTATTATGTAAAACGATTTTTTTATAATGTATAATACCAGTTATATATTTTTTTACTAATTATTTTATTTATTTATAGTCTATAGTGTAAAGAGATCCACCTTACTGCCACCTCATTAGCGACCTCTAGTGACATTTATCCTAACTACATGCCCCTATTTTCGCGCTTTCCTTGACTTAAGCATAGATTCCTGTGCTACATGGATAGCGACAGTAAGTTTGTCAAGCACACGCCAATAGTCGATAGTACTTCTAACTATCAAGCAAATCTTCTACTATTACTAATTTACTATTTCTTGAGTCCCAGTAATAAGTTATAAATTTAATCATAAAATATTTTAGCATGATTTTAATCCTTTTGGGGGGGGGATATTAATATTTTAAGTTCAAATATTAATATTTAACAAAATTGTGATATAAAATATAATTTTAACATAATGATATTCCAATATTAATATATTTGAAATAACTATTTTAATTTTATATTGTTTAATTTCAATAGGAAAATATTTGTATATAATGCGAGGAATTGGCAGCTGCAGATTAAGATTTATTTAGTCTGCCTCATCTGTACTAAGCAAAATAAATATAATTTATAAAAGAAAGATGTTCCTGGAGCAGTCAAAATAACTCAAACAGTGATTAAACTATTTATTGTGAACCAACGTTTAGCCCCACTTTGCAGGGATTCCTAAATATAATTTATCAATAATCAAACTGATTTTTAAAATGAATCTAAGATGAATAATTAAGATCATTAATTTCAACAAATAACTTTCATATATTCAATATTAAAAGTTAATTAATTAAACTTTTCTGTTATAACTGAGTTTGCTGTGTAAAAGGAGTTCAGTCGAAAACAGTTTTGAGTAAAATAGAATTTTAAAAGATTCTGTGAGGGTAAGTTAGGTACAAATTACCCAGAATGACAATTGACTGCCGACATGCCCGTTTGTTGTACACTCATAAAATATTTTTATCCGAGTTTCAGATCTCTAGTGCACTCCTATACCCAAAAATTAGTCAGTAAAGAAGTCTCTCAAATCTTAAATTTTCCAAGTTTTTGAGTTTTCAAAATATTGGGGGAAGCGACATCTCCCTACCAATCTCCATGACGAAGTCCCTGATACCAATCCTAGGAATAATCATTAATTTATTTGTGCTTAAAAAACATCTTTCGAAAAAAGATTGTGATTTGCTTGTGTTATTCGCCTAAAATTGGCTACAACTTTTAAAATATTGGCTTTATTGTCGAAGACAGTGTTGGCAAAAAGTAATTGCAATTACTAATTAATGTAAAATGTAATTCCAATTACTTTTGTTCAACCAGTAATTGTGATTTCGGACCATTAGTGGAATAACAGTGGTCCATCAAGTAGTTGAAATTAATAATCAAATTTGTAATTTCATTTCCTAGTTTCAAATTACAATAGTTGTAATTGCAATGACTTTCTGTCCATCCCTGGTCATGGGATTGGTCTCATTCGATACAATAACAATAAAAATGCTACCTCACTCGACGTATTTTGATCAAATTATTTTGCGACTGTTAAGATCTCGATTCAAAGTTTCAAGAAGTTTTGACCAAAGTTTCACAATTTTTCCTGTTCTAGTTGGGCACTAAAACCTAAAAGATGAATAAAAAATTTAAAAAGTTGACTCTGCTTAGATTATTAAAATCTTAAAGGTAATATTTGAAGAAAAAATATAAATGAGCAATCTGTTTGTGATTGTTTGTGAGAGAAGGCTGCCGCTACCATAATTAATAACATGCACATGTTACAAAAGAATACCTACTAAATAGATTCAGAAAAATTATTCAAATACTTTAATTTTTAAAAAAACACAAAGGTTCATTACATTTGATTGCCACTTTGAGATAATGGATGTAATTCTTGTAACATTAGCAGATCCCGGGGGATGGCCAGGGGGCGCGAGCCCTTTCTGATGAAAAAGAAAATTTTAATCTTTGGAATAATTTTAAATAATGCCCTCCATATTTATATTTTTAACAAAACAAGATTTGTTACAGTATAAAATAAGTAGTTACTACCCTACATGGAAACGTGTAAAAATCACGGATAGCCTGAAAAAATCGGTTGTTTTTTTTGGATGTCCACTTAAAACGGCAGAATTTTTGTCTTCATTGACCTAAATTACAAGACATTAAGAAGTTAAACACATTTTGAACAGTTTAAAGATTTTTTTACAGCTCCTTTTCTAATGTACTTTCCATTGTCATTTTGATACTAATTCACAAGTGCTCCCCACGGAGATCGGATGGGCCAAGATTATTTTGATCATGCTGCAAGTTATAACTTGGCGTAACTTAAATGAACATACCATTTCATAATAAATAGAACCACAAATCTTTCCATTAAAACATACTACAATACAGGCGATGTAAAAGCACAAATTTTGTTGAATTTAGCAACCTAGCTCTTTAGCTATTAACTTTATTTTAAGATAACTTTAAATTTATATCAGTTTTCAGTACGTTTTTCTGTTTACCTTTTTAACATTTTAAATTTTTTATAATTGTTTGGTGTTATCGAGTTAAATATACAAAATTTATTAAAATGTTATTATTTATTAATTACTACGGTATTTATCCGTTTTTAAGTTTAATTTGCCCCATTCTACGCAAAAATGTTGTAAATATTTAAAAAATTTATCGGTAACATTTTCATTGAATTTTTTATGCTGCATCGCACAGCGCCCGTTTATAAACATGGTGGATAATGTTAATTATCATTTTAATAGCCGCTGTCCGAGAATGGGATGTGTGCAGTTTAATTTAAACTTTTCTGTTTTAATTGTTATTTTAAAGTGAACAATGTTTTCTCCTCAAGTACCGTCATGTTAAAGTTTTATTCGAAGTATTAATGGAAAAGGGTGAAAATACATTAGATAGGTTATAAGAGACTTCCTCTTATCTTATCGTTTTCTGAATCAAAACAAAAGTTGGCATCTTAAAATGGGACTAATCAAAATATTATAGATTTACTAGTTATCTTGAAAGCTTCTTATATCCTTAGGAAAAATGACAACTCACAAATCTGGTCAGAGTGGTAGAAAAAAAGTTCAGGTAACTTAACACCCATATTTATTAAAGTCAACAAATCATATTTCATTGCTTTTCCTAATTTTTAAATTACTGTAGGTTTCGTTTGTTATAAGAGATGAAGTTGAAAAACAACATAGAGCAGGTGTCAATTCATTACAGTATGATCCTCACATGCAAAGGCTGTATTCTGCTGGTAGGGATAGTATTATTAGGACATGGAATACAAAGTCATCTCGTGAACAGTATATACAATCAATGGAGCATCATACTGATTGGGTTAATGACATAGTACTTTGTTGTGGCGGCAAAAATTGTAAGTCAACCTCTCTTTTTTTTTTCATCTCATCAAAATGAAAGTTATTAAGTGTGAATAATGTTTTTGCAGTAATTTCTGCTAGTTCTGATACTACAGTAAAGGTCTGGAATGCTCATAAAGGATTCTGTATGTCTACTCTCCGAACACATAAAGATTATGTTAGAGCTCTTGCTTATGCTAAGGATATTGAGCAAGTAGCCTCAGCTGGGTTAGACAGAGCTATATTTTTATGGGATGTCAATACCTTAACTGCACTAACAGCTAGCAACAACACCGTTACAAGTAAGTCATTGCTATAAAATCCATATTAGCTATGAAAATCTTTTCAGTTCAGTACAGTGTTTTTGTATGATTAAGATTTTTGTGTATGTTTTCAAACTGTTGTTCATTTCAATTTTATTTACCTAGGTTACCTTCCTAACTTTTAAAGAATGGACATAACTGTTTATATGTATTATCTGTTTAGGTGTTATCTTTAATTGAATACAAACTTCTTCTGCTACAAAACAAAATCTTTATTAATTACAAATTTAATTTAAACAATGCATAACGAAATAGGAATGTACACTAACTATAGATACCTACAAAACAAAATCAGTTTTTATTGTCATTAGATTGATATTAATGAGATAACTCGTAATTAAATTTTAATTAATGATGAAACTGACTCATTAAGTTTATCTGTCTCATATATATATTTTATATAATGTGTAATGATTTCCAATCATGTAATGATATACGAGTTATTTTATATTATTTAAACTATGGACATCTTATCTCTACCTTCATTTTGTAGCAAAAAAATATGATTTTTTTTTTTACTTTTACTGCTAGATACTAGTGATTCACAAGTGTCATACCAACATGGTGAGTGGGGATATACTCAGTTATTCACAATAAAAAAACAGTCGGCCCATATTGTCATTTATAATCCGACACCATAAACTATTTACATAAATCAAGGAATCATCCAATAAAAGAATCGATTGTTTTGTTTTTTCTTCATCTCTTTAACGGGTGTAGTAAACCCCTACCCTCCATCTTTGACTCTTGTGAATTTTTACAGATTTAAATACTTATACATGCTTTAACGTGTATTGTAATGCACAAAATGAAATATTGATATTATATGAAACTTAAATTACTTGACAAAATTTTTTCATCTACTTATTCAAGTAGGAAATTTATTTTGCTGTATTTGTAATTTATTGTCCAATTTGGATAAATTATAGCCTTATTTTAATTTTCTCTTTTCTCATACAATAAATTTATTTAATTTTTCTAGTAATATCTGTTTGTTTTTTAGCTTCATCTATTACTGGAAGTAAAAATTCTATTTATAGTCTTGCTATGAATCCTTCTGGAACTGTGATAATTAGTGGTAGTACCGAAAAAGTTTTGAGGGTTTGGGATCCAAGATCTTGCAATAAACAAATGAAGTTAATTGGTAAGATTTTTCATGCTATTAATTTCTGAAATCAATGTATGGTGATTTGCACTATCTATTTTGTGACTCAAAAGGCATAAGAAGCCTTGTTTATTATTAATTGTTTTCTCAGTTTTTTCCTAGTTTCTTCAGTGAATGTATTTCAACCTCTTTTTGTGTTTTCAACAAAGTGAGTAGATTACAGATCATCGTGTGCGTTATAAATTTTTTTTTCTCACCTTGTATGCCCTATCTTCTCTTACCGCCTACATAATATACCTTAAAACTTTAGGCTTAAACTGAAATATAAGTTGATATTGTGAGTAGGATCTAAGTCATCACCTGTTGTATGTTAGTCTGATTTTGATAAGTTGAAGTTTTCTCCATAAAAATACTTCTTATGACAGATCATGTATTTCTACTCCTCTTATTCAATTTTAAATCTTCTCCTACTTTATCCATTATAAGTATTTTTTGTTGTTTCCCTGCTGTCTCTCATTTAGTTCATGTGGAACCCATTTTCCCTCCTACTGGATCTTGACAAAATATTGAGTTGGTTCCATATGTTGCATTTAATTGATCTATTAATTATTGTTGTAATTTTAGAGTATTATAATGATTTATGATTGAATTTTTTATATATAATTAACAATTTATAATTTTTATGTGTTAGCCATTTCATAAAATTATATTAATGTTTTCATTGGTTCTTCTTTCCACAAATCATTTTCACATTATTTATCATTAATTAGAAAATTTACATAGGTTATAATATGGCTCCAAGAATTCTTGATTTTGACATTTATTGTGATTACTTCACTTTTGATGTACACATATCTATTATGTTAAGGAAATTTGAATCTATGGACGATTTTTATATCATCTAACCTTAATTTTTCTGAATAACAGCTAAAATAATCTCTCTTTCTCATATACTTTTGTTTCAGGTCATACTGATAATGTGAAAGCACTTGTAGTAAATCGAGACGGAACTCAATGTCTCTCTGGTAGCTCAGATGGGACTATCAAACTTTGGTCCTTAGGGCAACAGCAGTGTATACAAACCTATCGAATACATACTGAAGGTGTATGGGCATTGATAGTAAGTAATTTCATATTTAAAATAATTCAATTTCAATTAATTTTATCAATTTTAATTAGTATTCAATTAATTAATGTGTATCCATATTTTATTAAATTAGGCTACAGACGGTTTTACACATGTTATATCTGGAGGCAGAGATAGAAAAATTTATCTGACTGATCTGAAAACTAAACAATCAGTATTTTTATGTGAAGAGGAAGCACCAATTTTGAAAATGGCTGCGAATTCTGATTTTTCTGGTATTTGGGTTGCAACCTCTAATTCCTCAATTAACTCTTGGGTAATTTAATTAAAATATTTTGATAATACTGTTATATTATTAGTAATGTTAATTTTTATGTTTGTTAATGACAATGTTTAGTAAGTTGTTTCTTATTAGAATTCTAACTTTATATTTATATTGATTTGATATTAGTCAGTTAGATGACTTGGTGGCTGAGTGTAAAATGATTCTTAGAGCTGACAGTGAGGAACAGAATACATTCAATTCCTACTAGAGTTAGTCAATATTTACTTCAAATAAAACCCTTAAAATGAATCTAAGCCCAACTGATCAGCAAAGGATGGTCCCATTTTCTGTTGAAGTACCCCTCCTCCACCAACATTAATGCCTTTCAGCTGTTAAATTTTATTTCATTAGTTGAACATGACATCCTTCTTACCTAATGAATTTTATACTTAAAATAAATGAATTGCTTACATTTTAGTTATCATGAATTATAAACTCAAAAAGCCAATGTCATTGAAATTATTTATTCTATTATACTTAAAATCTTTGAAAAATATTAAAGTCTCTCTTTAGCATAGTGAGTTCCTGATATACAACTTTGGGTTTAATATTTACCACCTAGTATTAGATCTGAAATTGAATCCAATGAGATTGGAATGATAAATAAGTTGCAGCTTGAACACACCTCTACATGTTGAGCTACAAATTGTTTTAATTTTTTTTTTAAATTACTCATTTCTATTATTCATAGATTTGACTGATTTTGTATTACTGTTAGTGCTTATTAAATTACTTATAGGAAACAAGATTTATATCGATTATTATGGATAAAGGTTAATTTATTCTAGTTAAATAGTAATATATTTGGGATAATATAATTAAGTCATTTCAGAGCGTGCCTAAAAAGGATTCACTTCCTGATGAAGACAATATTGAACCTGTTTGTACACAACCTGAGCAGACTATAAAAGGAGGGCCAGCAATCCGTAAATTCCACATACTCAATGATAAGCGTCATATTCTTACCCAAGATACTGATTCAAATGTGGCTGTGTATGACGTACTGAAGGTAATTTTTATTAATATATATTTAT
>NW_027106513.1:74556-109644 GCF_000696795.3 Halyomorpha halys
TTTTTCATTTTGTTATCTATCAAATATATTTTCTATTTATTATTTATCAAATAACTGATTTTTGATTAGGCTTGTAAAGTTGAAGATCTTGGGAAAGTGAATTTTGAAGAAGAAATTAAAGCCCGTTTCAAAATGGTATTCGTTCCAAGTTGGTTTAATGTTGACTTGAAAACAGGAGTAAGTTTTATTCATTTATTTCCAATTTATATTTATGTAGTTAATCTAACTTTGAATATGTTAATTTGTTAATACCATTTTAATATTCCCTTACAGATGCTAACAATTCACTTAGGCCAAGATGAAGCTGATTGTTTTTCAGCTTGGGTGTCTGCGAAGGATGCTGGCTTGGCCCATAATGATATTATTGACCAGAAAGGTGAGAGATGGTTTGGCTTTTTTTTTTGGCAACAGATGGTTTGTTTTGTGAATGTTACAAATTATTCAGGAACAGCTCCTGAATTATTGTTACAGTTCAGAGTAAGATTTTTAGATTGTAAAATGTTTACTTGATATTGTCAGTTTAGAGTTATACATTTAACATGAAATTAATGCCATGATATCTTAATTTAATGCTATTTGCAAAATTTAAATTAAAAATTGCCATCCATAGTCTTCCATTTTCTTACTCTATACCTTCTTCCCCAGTTTTCCTCCATTATGCGTTTTCCTCTAACTTTCCAGACTGTATGTAACATTATAATTGTCTGTTGTAAAATTATTTTTCTCATTTAGAAAGTGACTATTTAAATATATGAATTTATGTTTTAATAGATATTTTATTTTTTAAATTTAGTAAACTACGGTAGCCTGCTGTTAAAGGCTCTTTTGGAACACTGGTGGTCAACGTTAGTTGCTGAAGAGGATGGAGATTGCCATCAAGATGGTCCCATTTCCAACAGCCCTGTTAAAGATTATTTTAGAGTACCTCAACACACGCCTTTAATTTTCAGGTAATTGGCATTTAGATTTAAATTCATGAATGAGACTTAATAAGGTATTTGATTCAAATCATTATTTTTGAGGTACTTCAAAATATTAATTGCATATTTGACATGTTATTCCATATTTACACCCTTTATGAAAGGAGAATGTTTATTTAGAGTTTAGTAGCATTAGGGTATTTGATTGAATTAAAATATGAATAAATATATATTAAGGAAGTGGATTCATCCCAGAAAATTTATTTTCTGTTCTGTCAGCCATAGTTGGACCCTCTTAAGGAATACTCAGCTTATTCCTAGTTGATATTTGATCCTTTAATGGGTCAGTAGAAAAACTGGTGTTTGATTGTTAATGTTGAAGGTATTATCTTCTCTTATAATTGTTGGCAAAAAAAACAGTATTTCCCTACTGAGTTAATTCTTAATTCAAGGCCCTTTCAAGTCATACAAGATTTTTTTTTTTAAAAACACCCAGGATTCTCTGAGACCAAGTTAGTCCAGTTGTGCCTAATCTCTCTCAAAGCTATTTAAATTCAGTCAGCTAAATGGATTAAAAGACGGAACTGGACTTATCTTTCATAAATCTTCACCTATGTAAGAGTGATTAAGAAACAGAATATAACACTCCTACATTTAAATTAGATTTATTTTATTTTGCTTTATGTTAGTTTTAAGTAAGATTTCACATATATACTTTTTTTTATTCCAAAAAAACTTTTATATACATTGAAATTATAAAATATATATATCTATTGACTGACACTGTTTAAATAGTGGAATTTCAGTTTTATGTTTTGTGACTTAATCAATTTTATTTGAATCTGATATCTGTATTCTCTTCCAATCAGCCCCTTCTAAATTAACTTACATCAGACTTATCAATAACAAGTCCCCCAATGCTTCACAACAAACTTATATCTACAATCTAATGACACACTTATACTAACTTATAAAATGGGAATCCTTGTTACCTACCACTTGCTACTGTATTTGCGTAGCCCCTTTACACCAAACTGAAATATGTTTCTTCTCTTTTTCCGTTGGTCGATGGTGGGCTTGTTAATGTTCAAAATCCAAAAGTAAATTTTATATATTATTTAAATCATTAACATTGTTGCATTCTTAAAATATATATATCTGTATCAATTTTTTATTTTATTATTTTTTTTTTTTTTTTTTTTTAGTGAGGTTGGTGGAAGAACATTGTACAGGCTTCTTGTTCAGGATGCTGGGGGCGAAACAGAAATGTCTATTTTGCATGAGACAGTACCATCATGGGTCGCTGACAAAGTTGTTGAAAAGAATTTACCTAAATTCAATAAAATTCCTTTCTATCTAGTGCCATATGCCAGTTCTAATGTTAAAAGCATAAAAAGGTGATAATATTAATTAGTTAGCATGCTTAATGACTCAATATCTATGTAGTCAGTAGAATAGTTGCATGATTTTGCTTCTTATGTATACTGTGTGATTTTCAAAAAAGAATCATCAGAAAAATTAAAATTTTAACGTTAAACAAACAACCGGATTTTTAGTTCAAATATTTGTTGTTAATTTATCTATGTATCCTTAAAGAGAAGTATTGTAGAATATGTACTAATATTTCTTTTTTAAGTGTTGGGTTTTATTCGTCATAAAATACATGATTTAGAGATATTTTTTAGTAAATATAGAATTGTTATTGTCATTTTTCAAATTTTGATTGTTTTGATATCAGAATAAATAAAAATTTGACAAAGCCCAAAAGAACATATTTCACAAAATATCCTTTGATATTGCTTCAGAATTCCGCTTCATTCATCATACACATTTTAATCAACTTCCAATTAGAGTTACTTCTTTACTATCCGATATATTTTGATATGTTGATAAAAAAAGGATCTCTCTGTAATATAAATTCCTACTACTGAACATACTTATTGTTGGGAACTGTTTTGAATTATTTTTGTTTAAAAAGTGTTTGAAATGTGAAGACTTTTATAATTGGAAGAAAAAAATAACAGTTTGTAATAATGATGAAAGTGTTCATGCAGTGAATCACAACTTTTTTTACATCAAAGATGCTGCCTTCAATTCATTCTACAGATAAATAATCCTCCATTAGATTCTTAGTAGTGGAGGCAAAGTAGTTAGTGATCATTTTAATTTAATAAAATCATAAGCTGTTTGTGTAAATTAACTAGTGGCTTTCTTTATGGGCAACAATGTCCATATTTCACACCACACCTCAATAGCTTAGGACTAAACCAAGATATCTCAAAAACCCTTGGAGATGATGATAAAACAATAGAATTAGTGTTTCAGTTTTTAAAATCACAACATTTGCTGACAAAAATATTAAAAATATAAAATTGAACGAAAGAAAAAAAATAATAATAAATGTATGGGAAGATGGTCAGGGTTGCGGTCAAAGGAGAAACAAAAATAGTTTACAACTATTTATTTTCCGACGTTTCGCCCCACTATTAAATAAATAGTTATAAACTATTTTTGTTTCTCCTTTGACCGCAACCCTGACCATCTTCCTATACATCAATTTTTACGGTCGACTATATATACATATATAAAATAATAAATAATCAAATTAAAAAAAAAAAATTAAACGAATATAAGCAAAATTAAATAAAATATAAATGGCGTTGATGACAATGAAGTTTGGTGCCACTAAACAAAAACAAACAAACAAACCAGCGGCTTTCTTTACCAAAAGAAAGTTGTTTTATAGTTTTATTATTTTTTTAAAATTATTATAGTTTGCATTTATAAATTGATAAAAACTAGCTATTTTGATTACTCAGAGATAGTTAAACCAATTTTATGCTAGATGGCCTTAATATTCTTTTTAGATGTCCTAGAGAATATCAGGAATTGATAGACTTATGAGTTTATTAAAAATGTTGAGTTCTCAACTGAAAGATTTGTGTTTATTTGGACCAAGGCAGCAATATATTTTATATCACTTTGGGCTATGTAAATAGTGATACAGTAAGGAACATCAAATATTTTATGAGAATTTTGGATTTTAAGGAGAGGAGAGGATTTTATGTATAATTATCCCTGCTTATAGTCATGTGAATAAATTTTTGTGCAAATTGAAGAGCGTTTGTCTGGTCTACTTGGAATGTAAGATTAGTTTACTATCAATGTCTATTATGAGAATTTAAAATAATTAGTTTATCTAAATATGGATCTGTTGAACTAACATTAATAGGATGTTATTAAAGGATGCATACAGGCTAGATGTCACAAGTTTTGTTGTAATGTTAAATATTCATTAAACGTACAATTACTATTATCCACAATTATTTAAAATAATACTGGAAGATTATTGATATACCGTGTGTAAAGATGAAAGGAATATGGTCTGGGTGCGGTCAAAAAAACTCAAATAGTAGAATTATACTATTTTATTGAGCCAACGTTTCGCCCCACGTTGCTTGGTTTAAAATAATACATTTTCTGAATTGTTAGTCAAGCTTCTTTTTACATTTTCTATGATTTCTGAGGTCTCAGTTTGGTTCTATCTAAAATATAGAATGATTAGTTGAGTACTATATGAGGAACTAGTCCATCAATTGGGTCTCTTAACTTTTTCGCTAGCACTAGGTGGTTATCTTGAAGTTTACGCCCTTTCCTAACATGAATGGGAGTGGAAGTGTCTTTCCCCTTCCCCTCTAAACTATATACTCTGGAACATTTTCTGATAACCAAGAATATGTCATATAATATGCAATAAAATCCTGTAAAATATGCTGTTAAAAAATATAAAATATACAATTCAAACTCTTCAAATATATAGCAAGACAACTAAAATATACTAACATACCTACAAAAGATTATGTATAAAGAAAACAATAGGAGAAAGGATTAAAAATTATTCGAAATTTTGTTTTTCTTTATTTCATAAACCAAAATATGTAAATAATCAACGGCTTATAAACTAAACAGTTAAAATTATTTTTATAGTCCAAAATAACAAAAACTATAAGTAGCAACACTAAAGAAAACAGCTAGAATTGGATTTAAAAAGAATAATTAATTGACTAATAAAACAATAAAGAAATCAAACACAAATTAATAGAAAAAATTAAACCAAGTAATAACGAACTGGAAATAGAAAATACATAAATTTGAAAGAAACAAAGTATAAGACAATATTTAAAATATGAAAGTAATAGGAATTTGAAATTATTAATATAAGAAAATTAGTAATGACTGCACTTAAAAACTAACTGGCATGATGGAAAAAATAAATAATATATAAATGTATTTGTCAGCATTATGTTTTGCATAAAAATTTCTTTCTTGTTGCTTTTCTAAATTTGATTTTGTAAATACTAATTTTCTGTCATCTAAACATTTTTTTATATGAAATGGTCTAAATATGCAAAAAAAATAATAATGATAATAATAATAAACCTATTTCATATTTAATTGCTTCTGGGTACACTGATTCTTAAAGATTTTTGATCAGCATATGCAAATATATACATATATCATCAAATATCCAAACAAAAAAAATAATAATAATAATGATAATAATAATAAACCTATTTCATATTTAATTGCTTCTGAGTACACTGATTCTTAAAGATTTTTGATCAGCATATGCAAATATATACATATATCATCAAATATGCAAACAAAAAAAAATAATAATAATGATAATAATAATAAACCTATTTCATATTTAATTGTTTCTGAGTACACTGATTCTTAAAGATTTTTGATCAGCATATGCAAATATATACATATATCATCAAATATGCAAAAAAAAAAAAAATAATAATAATAATGATAATAATAATAAACCTATTTCATATTTAATTGTTTCTGAGTACACTGATTCTTAAAAATTTTTGATCAGCAGCTTAAAAAAATGACCCAAACAAAGAATGCAATTGCATAAGAATCTGAGCTTTGTCTATAACACACTTGCCATCTTGGATTCGTTTTTTCTCCTATTAGTTTTCTTACATCTCGTCTATTTCTTCTCATTTAAAACAAACATAAACTTGTGGTATACAAAGGATAAGTAAATACTTATATTGAAATAAATTAAAATTAAAATGGTTACTTTTTTAACTTGATATTGGGCAAAATATCTCTTGTGCAGTATTGTCACATTTAACATAAATGATGGATAAGTTTTTTTTTTTTTTATATTAGATTCTTTTATAGTAACTGACTCAATGACATTGTGATCTAGTATTACTCTTCTAGATGCAACTCATGTCCCATACAGCTTATGAGGAGTGTTATCTACAATTTTAAACAGTCACCATCTCATATTTTTTTATCAGTGACAGCATTACAATTTGAAATAAGTATTTTTACTTACAGCAATTAGCCTTTCCTTGTTTTCTAAAAAAAATGTATAACTAATTCTTTATTTAATTCTCTTAACCTTACAATAGGCCTAAAACTAGGTCTTTCCAGTCTCGGGAATTTCTTAGATCGTGTCATATAAAAAAACCTCTTAGATGTCCTTGAACTACATTGCCCATATGTTAAACAAGGGAAGAAAGGAACATTATTCAAGAGACCAATAAAAAGCCATCGTGAATCCACAATATATATCTATTAAGAAAAAATACTAGTGACTATTACTTAAAATCTTGTTAAAAATGTAGTTTTATCCTGCATAAAATTGATCACTGATAATTTAGTATTCTATGTATAATGTTCATAAATAAATAATTAGCATAATAAATAGTGAAATTAAGAGGATTACCTTGTTGATTGTGGTGATCTATGATATCAAAACAATATCTGGCGAGCATATTATAGATTTTGCGAATCACCCTTTCTGACAGATGTAATGAGTTAGGAAAATAGCTGAGAGCACCTATTTATTGAGCTGGCATAGGCCAGCTACTATACAATAAGAACATCCTTGAAATGTCTTTTTCCGATCTCATGACTAAGTCCACCTTAAAATTTGGGCCTTTAGCTGATATCTTATTTCTTTTTGTTCATATTTATTTACAAAATGATCCAAATCGACAATCATGATCATATTTCATATTGAAATCACTAATTAGATTACCTGCTTGCTGTCTTTGGATAGGTCAAAAGTTATTACTCTTACAACTTCGATTGAATAGTTTTGATTATGGAGGAAGAAAAATAATATTATTATCATCAGTATTTAGATAGAGTTTTCTCTTACTTGGAATGGCCTGGTTGCTTATCCAGTTAATCGCCTATGCTTTTTTAACTACTACATATTATTAAGTTTTGTTATTTTTCATTAATTTTTTTTCCTTTTATTCTTAATCATCCCTTTTTATTTGAAACTATTATAATCATTCGTTTTTAAAATAAAAAAGTTTTATGGTGAAAACCACTGAGTGAATACTTCAAGGACAAGTAACAAACTAATAAAGATAAGGTTCACATTATAGAGATAAGAATTTCAGGCTTTTGATTGATCAGGTTTTGCTTCTTACTCTTTAACAAGGGCTCGTCTTGTGGGAAAATTTCTTTAATTAAAAATGAGCCATTTGAAATTCCAGTTCTTTCTTCATCCAAAATTCATTCAAGGCTAGGTTTATTTAAATATATGATTATTTATAGTTAATTTCTATTTATCATTCTCAAATATTGATTTAGACTTGTCATTAATCAGTGGTCGGTTTTCATGCAACCATCGATCAATAAAACTCAAATTAAAGCTTTCTACAGTATTTTTTAAACATAAAACCAATTACTTCAAAGATTATTCTTTCTTTACTAATTCAAGTCTTTATTATCAGTATAATTTTCAGGTGCTTGATTAGTTATATGTATTATTGATTAGTAATATATTAGTCATGTAATAATCATCTTATATTTTTTATCATTACTAAGGGAGTACCCATCCCACCTAATGGCGGACCAACTTCTATTTTACAAATTATACAACTATTCATTTAATTATACTCTCTCGATCCATTTTTGTTATTCCACCTTGTTTGTAAAATAAAATATTATGTGGCGGGGATCACTAAAAATTTTTTTATATAATAGAGAGAAAGTATGTTACCTCATTATGATACCTTGTAGAGATATTAGTTATTACTATTATTATAACCGTACAATTAAATAGTATTCAATATCAGCTGTCTTATTCCCAATATATTCTATTCCAGTTGAATAGTCTGACAGCGTCCAAATACTAAAATTTTAAAATAGCTTACTTTAAAATAACTTCAACATAATTGATCATACCTCATTATTAGTAGTAATAAAAAACATAAATTTAAACTATGAAAGAATTTGATTTTTAACTAAAGGAGAAATATTTTCCTAGATCAAAATCAAATTTCCGGATAAAGAGTGGTATAATAGATGTTAAGGATTCTTTTTAATTATTATATAAATCATAAAAGGTAATTAAAAGTGATGAAAAATAAATAAACACAATTGATAAATTCTCTGGTTCTTAATAGTCAGTTTTTACTTTATTTTACCTATAGATGAAAGGATTAATGTCAAGTCAAAGCCAAGTGGTAGCTGAATCTAATTCTTTGATAGCAAGAATTAGAAGATAGCTAAACGATAATTTCATGCGGAGTTTTACGTTTTCATGCCAAAGGAACAAATTGTTTTTCTCAACAACTTGAAGAATATGTTATTAACCTAAACTATTGAAATCACTATCTCTGTTCCGGTGGTTAGGAGTTCAAAAGGAACCTTTACTAGCCCAACCGTGTAAGGTGAAGAAAAGAATTATATAGTCGAATTTTGTTATTGCTGTATTTGAAATAAAAAACTGTAAGACAAAATATTGAATCATATAAACTAGAAAAAATTGAACTTCTAATAATACAAATTAAAATTATTTTTAAACTTAAAAAACAAAATATTGTTTTTTCTCTTAGCGACTTTATGAATAAAATAGTCTATATGTCACCCTGGATGATGGGGCCCCGTTTTAGAGAAATGTCCTCTTGGAGGAGAAGAGCCGCCCGCTGAGAAATGTCCTTGGGGAAGAGAAGAGCCGCCTACTGTGGCTTAAAACAATTATCAGGGTTGGCCAGCCTGCTAGCAACTACTGACTACCTAGAGAGATAAGGGCCACTGACTTGGTGTATGTATACCACACTGGTATTAGTTACACCTCTGTCGCAAATAAAAACATGCTAATGCGCAATGATTACAACAGATACATTTATTTGTATTTATTAAATGGAAAAAATTATTAAACATATGTTGGTCGCAACAACCTCTGGTAGTCAAAGCTTGTATTTTCATGCCATATCTTTTACAATTAGAGGTATCAAAAAATATTTCTACAAATTTCTATTTATTGAATCTTAAAACTTTTTTTACTAACATATTTGTTTCTTCCATTTTGACTGTTTTTCAAATTGTTCAATTCAGATTCTGTTCAATTGGAATCATCTGGAATTTTCTCAATTATTGGAACTATTTCTAACTTTAACTTTGAACAACTTCAAGTGATTTCTTATCTGTTCAACTTAACTTGAGTTGGGTTTGATTGTAATGATAAAATGAATCGTTTTTCTTTGTTATATTTGTAAATTAAAATTTTTAAATCTTTTATCTACAGTTTTTAATAGCGTTAACTTGTTTATTTTTATTATTGTGCACATGTATTAATTTTCCTTTTGCTTTCAGGGAAAGGCTATCAGCTAATGACTTCATTCAGATGCACAAAGTTGCAGAACATGTCTACGAAAAGATGTTGGGATCAGAGACCGGATCAATGGCTGGTGCAGGCTCTCCCGCTGACAGATATGAAGACAATGATTCAACTTCACTCGCAGAGGATAAAGTTGAATTGCTCTGTAATGATCAAGTAAGTTTTTTGAGGATCAAGGCCAGCATATCGGAATGTTTTTTTTTTTTTAATAATTTTTAAACTAATGTAATTGCTTTTTTATTAAAATGTTATTTGTAGATGTCAATAGAAATATGTAATTTTTACTAACACTTACCAATAAATGTAATATATTCTATGGGGAAGTATTACTATTGTGCTAAATTTTGATTCGATTTTTGAACAGTTTTGATATCTGTCTCCTGAGTCCAAATAACCAAGCCTCACAAAATGTTTTTTTTTTTTTTAATCTTCCACACAAGGCCTTTCATTTTGTTTATTTGAAACTAGTTCTCGTTAGCAGTAATACGGATAAATACAAAATATTAAAATAAATATAAAATATAAAGGAATTTGATGAATAACTAGCGACCATAACGAAGATTCCTGATTTCCTTAAAATAAATTATTTATTTATTATGTCCTGGTGATATAAGTACTGTTTGAACTCAAGAATATGTATCTAAGCCTTGTGTTATTTCTGTAACTGCTGATTCAGTTAAATAATTTAATTTATTTTAAAGTAATGAGATGGTGCAAAATTTTCGACAGAAATACACATTTTGAGGTCCCCTGATTCCAAATTACCAAGTCTCTTATTTAAAATTACTTATTTAAGGCAGGTATATGCCAGGAGTGTTAAGGTGCAACTTATTCGATAAAATCATCTGACAGGAAGTCCTACTTTATAGAATTGATTTTTCACATTTTTTCGATTTTATCGAAAACGGCTCATACAATTTTGATTTCAACTAAGTATATTCATGTGCTATTAAGTTTTCTTTAATATAAAAAAGGTCTTATCCTCATTGAAATAGTGAGACAGGGTTTTAATGCAGATTTTTTTTTATAAGTCTTCTTCTTAAGTACCTTTAATTTTGTTTACTTGAAAAAATAAACAGTTATTTTTAGCAATAAAAAATAATTGATTAATGGAAAATATCAAAGAATTTTATGAATGATTAAAGGAGAAAAAAGGAACAATATATGCATCCGATTCAAACGGGAAAAGCCAAAGCCCCTATTCTTTGCTGATTGTATTACGGTTTAGTTATCTTTTGGTTAACAGTTGTATTCTTGGTAAGAATAAAATTTGTTCTTGTTATTCCTTTCTTGAGAAACCCTTAGATACTAATCCTTTTAGTAATAGGAAAATAAATATTTGTTGTTTATAATTTTCCCCTTCCCCGGTCTTCAGATTTTTTTTGAGAAGCACAAAAGTAGCTTCAACTTAGGGATGTATGTAGGGTGGTAAGCGAAAGTTCTGTGATCCACAAGTAACACCAGATATTTTATTCTTCATCGAGAACATTTTATCTTGACATAAATTCCAATAAATATTAAATTGTGCTATTCTCTGTTACAGGTACTAGATCCAAATATGGATTTGAGAACAGTGAGGCATTTCATTTGGAAATCGTCTGCTGACCTGACACTGCACTATCGCCCATTAAAAGGAAACTTGAGGCCATGATCCCACGAGCGACCAATGCTTAAGAGCTTCCACAGAAATTACTCATCATTCGTTATTTAGTTCGAGCAAATGTAAAAAGTGTAAAAGACTTGTGAAAAGCCATGGTTTGCTATATATATATTTGTACAGTGTTGAATATTTGTGATCGCCAATTGACATTTTTCGACTTTTTTGACTTAAGCATTGTTTAAGTACTGCTTAGCCATTATATCAGTATTATATAATTGCCTTCACTTCCTAATGTCAAGTTGAGTTTTATAGAAGCTGCTGTTATAGTACAAAATTTATTTCTGTTTTTTTTTTCAAATTATTTTTTAAAGGCTTCTAAGATATACTAAATATCTTATGGCATTAACATAGTGAATGTAACTATATTGTACCTTCAGATAAGGTGGCTGTTTCAAATGTATTTTTAGATCAAAAGATCAAGGCCCAGAAAACAATACCGCCTATCTTGAATAATTGGAATGTCAAAACTATAATTAGAGTAGAACTTACTAGTAATCCATTACTTTTCCTTAATATTAACCAAAGATTGTTAGTGATAAACTCATAAATTTTGGACATTATAACAAATTATCTAAGTTCTTTATCAGTGCAGTATTTAGATTTGAGCTTTGGTAACTTAATTAGAACATATCAGATAGATACAAGGGAGCGACTATTCATTTTTTTTTTTTTTTTTTTTTAATGTTAAATTGTAATATGATTGTTTACTTTTAGAATTGCTTATTTTTAAGTTGCATTCCATAGCTAGTCAGTGCCTTGATCATAAAACTGTGTAATGAAGCAACTAAAACCATTAGAAATTTATAATGAAAATCATCTTGGCACTTTTTATTTCTATACATTTCCAGATCATTTCTGCAGTATATAATGTATAGGTATATTTTAATTGTATGAACTATATAGTGTTTTAACTATATAGACATTTTTTATTATTAAAAATAATACATTCCAATTTTATTATCCACATTTTCAATTGAAACATATTTATGAAATATCATATGTATATGTGGACATGTAAAGACAATATTAGTAATTTTATATTGCATTCTGTTACTTTCATATATATATATATTTTTACTAACTGTCAATTATCTAAGAAATACTGCAAGCATTGTTCTCTTGAGTTAAAATAAAATATTGGACTGTTAAGCCACTTTTTTATATTTATGGCTAGTGTTCAACTTATCTGAGAATATGAAAATAGAAATATAATATTTTCTCGCCCTCTTGAATTTTGATCAGAGCATGGATAATGTTAATTATTTCTTCCTCAATTCTCAACAAAAGTCCCTTTCAGTGTCGTCACCACAACATATGGGCGTCTTTTTACTTTTTTATGAAGCTTTTCATCACTCACCGGAGGGAGGAAGGAGGAATGTTAAGTTTTTTTTTGTATACTTTTTAAAACAATATCTCAAATTTCTTTTGTAATGCTATTCATAACTGATCATATTTCGATGTCAACATACTGAAAAAGCGTTTTAACTCAGTACAAATATTTTAGAATTTTATCTATAAGGAAATTAGAAAGCTGCAAAAACATACTTGCTTGAGCACTTCCTTGTCTGTATTGATGGGCAATCATGAAACAACAGTTGTGATGTAGCGAAGACCACAACACTTAAAATTGCTAGTATCCCAAGTACTGGGAAAAGAGCTGGGAATTTAAAACAGCTGGGGAAAAAAATGAGTTTCGAATTTTTCTGGTAAAAATTATGTAATTATTCTACTTATTTTTAAAAACTCGTGAGAATTGTTAATCAAAAAAATGGAACAATATTTCATGCATGTTCCCAATCATTTAATTTTTAAGTTATGATGTTCTGCAGGGACTGAGCTATTTGGAATTTTTATATTCTAGGCCTGTTGCTAGCAACTCTGTCTTAAGCTCTTAAAATTGTGATGTCACCACTTGAAAATATGGGTTTGGACAATTGCAATATTGCGGAAATTCTTAAGTGAAGTAATTGGGAAAACAGTGGTGTACTTTGATTTCATAGTATCAAAAGTACCAATTCTTCACAATATCTCCTTGCCAGTATGTTAGACTGTCTTTTTATTTGGGATTTTACAGAATAATGTTACTGGGAAAAAGAGAAAATTCATTGAAAGTAAAATTTTGTTCCCTAAATTCTCAAGTTTAAAAATTTCAAAAATTACTCTCAACTACAAATATTAAAATACCCATCACTAAATGGGATGAATTGAATTCTATCTAAAACATTTCACATTTATTTTTAAAGTTATGAGTTAAATAAAGGCTCCTAAAGTGCAATTTTATTTGATATATTACCTGTAACTTTATTTTGATAGCAAGTAGGTTTAAAAGCATTATCCATTATAAGTTTTTTTTTTCAAAAGGAAGCTCCTGTTTACTTAGTATCCACCACCGCTACTTTTCTTTTAATTGTCAACTTGATATAAATTTGATACAATTTTACTTTTTAAAGGGTTATATCATACTTGTGGGTCTCCTTAAAGGTTTAATTATATCAGCATGCAAACTTATTTGTATATATTATTTATTTGTATGTTAAATATTTTAAGTAGTATATTGGCATTACATGTATGTATGACATAGACTCTTTTTAAATAATTATTGTTATGTTGCTAGAAAAATTTGTTTTATAATTTGTCCCTAAAAATTCATGTAATGCAATATGTTTTCAGTCTTACATTATATACCTTCCTATATCCCTATAATTTTTTAGACAACGAAAAAACATGTAGCGTATGCCTACATTCAAAAATTTTACTTTACCTTATCTGTTTTTTTATATTTGTCTGGAAGACAATAGCGTTTACAATGACCCTTTCTTAATTTATAGATCACTTACTATTTAAAATTTTGAGGTATTTTTGGTATTCAATCCGTTTCAGGTTAAAACTCCAGTCTTTTCAATATTGGTGCTCTTTGAGGCCAAAAGTAATTTTTATCAAATTAACAATCTATACTTTATATTATGTACAAGAATGGAAGGATTTTTTTTCTTTAGTTAAAACATCCTTGGATTTATAGTTTTTCTGTGCAATAAGAGATCTCAAGGCTGTGAGGTAAAACAAAATAGTCTGTGCATCAGTAGATAGGTTAAGTAATAAGAAATAAGTAGTTTTATAAAACGTTCTACCTTAGTACTATGATTGTTGCATAAAAACAGTATAAACAAGACAAAATTTTATCTTATTTAAGTATCAATATTGTAATAAACAATAATTTTATTTCTTGAGGACAAAACCAACAGCATAATACTGCTGTTCTACCATCCTTAGTTAAAGCGTCCTATCTACAAAATATCGATTTTTCATTTATTTGTTAGTTGTGATGTCCTCCATCCGTTCTACTAACTTAATCCATCCCACCTGCTTCTTGCTGAAATATTTGTCCTATCTGCAATTTTTTTAATATTGCTAACTTCATATGACATTTTAAACATTGTGGAAAGGATATGACATTTAAATTTATGATAAGATATTGACATATAACTTAGTTGTAATATTTTTAGTCCTGTTATTGTAGTTGCTTATTTTACATGAATTTTTGTTTTTTTTTATTATGAAATTTACATTATAGTATTTTTGTTAAAATATATTTTGTTTTATTCTGTCAACATTTCTTTGAATGTTTTGTTAATTATTAAATATTATAAGAAATCTTAATATTTTTGTGATATATTTTTTAAAGTTTAAATGTCCTATCTTAACCACAATAAGCTAATGATTCCCTGTCCTACATACTTAGTTCAGTTTGTGCCAAAACCAATTCAAAATTTTCAAAAAGCCATTAACTTTCCATAAACGTTTCAGTACTTATTTTTAACTAACATTTGAAAATATTTGATTTCATTAAGAAATGTGTTCACTATTGTCCTCATGATTGAACAGGATGTCCAGATCATAACCATTTTTCAATACAAAGATTATTACTTTTTACAATCAATTTTTTCATTAATTAAATTGTATTAAATTTAATTAAATAAAATAACAAAAAAATATAAACTCATCTTTTATTTATTTTATTATAAACAAATATTTATTTTCTCACCAATAACTATGTCATTATAAAACACCAATAAATAAAAGTAAAATTTGATAAACGTAACAAGGTATTGCCCCATAATTATAGGTTAAATATACATTTTTATTTTTAACTAGAAGTCTAATAGATATTGTGATCACTGGCTAACAAGACAACTGTTATAAAACTTCAAGACATTACCTTGTGCTCAGGAAAGAAACACAAAAACAATCTTATATTAAAAAGAAAATATCTATTTATTGATATTAGCAATGCACATAGATATTAAAACATAAATAGACATCTTTAATGAAGTAATCATATTACAAAACTCCTTTCTAGCTTTAATCATCAACAGTGTAATCAATCTTTGTCACAAATCATAAAAATTATGAATAGTAAAACAGATTACAATACGAAGAACAATTTACTTCAACAGTGACTCCAAAATGTCAAAATATTAAAAACATTGAATAATATATAATATATATGTATATTTAATTCATACTCCTCAATAAATCAAATTAAATTATTTAATGTGATAATTAAAATTTGAGTAATTTAATAATCTTGAAAATAAATGAAATTTAAGAATATCATATAATGCTGCAAAAGAGATCAACCTGTAACAATGTATTAATTATTTCAATACTTGATAAAGTAATGCAACATTTAATCGGACTCTACTACTAATTTAACTAGTTGAATATCACAAAATATACTTTCTATAATTTAAATTTTTAAATACTACACTAATAATATAACAAATACATCTGTTAGTCGAACAACATTTATGCAAAATCTCATTACTTTTCAAACGATAACTCTTTTTTTTTTTTTTTGAGATAAAATAATTACTTTATCTTCATAAATGATAGATTAAAACCAGACCTTAAAATGTATATAATGCCAGGTACATATTATTTATGTATTTTTGGTATAAAGTTGTCCTTTTTAAGGAGATACAATTTACATTAAAAAAAGTCTCCTATATGCAAGGAATGAAATAATGACAACAATGACTGCAATTAATGCATTACAACATCTATCACTGATAGAAAATCCTGAAAGCTGGATGGCTTCTTGATTAACAATGTTTTCTTCGCCGCCGGCTGAGGTGGGACTAGTTGTTACTCTTTTATTCTGTTCAGAATCTTTGGCTTCCTGTTCCTTACCAATAACTGTTTCTTCAGCCTTTAAATAAAATAATCATAGTTTAATAATAAAAATTGAGCAGAAAATTAAATGTAACAATGGTAACAGGTAATAAAAGTCATACATAAGGAATATAAGTTAAACAGGTTTAAAAAACTATTCTTCAAATACAAAATGTGAAGATAATAAAGAAGGTGAATTACATAATCCTGTAAGATGCAAACCTGATTTCACATTCAAACTCAATATTTATGAATAATCAATAAATTCCAAAAAATAAATACCTCATATTTAAGCTAAGTCTAATAGCAAATCAAAATGCATTATTTTAGTATAATAATATATTAAGATATTGAATTAAATTTTTACACTTAAGTATTTAAAATACTAATTTATTTAATACATCAGTGAATATTTGGCATGAAGATTTTAAATAATACATAATAGAGATTTAAAAATTAATCTTACTCGGCTTGTATTTTCAATCCTAACGAAGATAACCAGTGTAATAAGAAGTAATTGATATTTTAAAAATTTGTAAACAATTATATATTGTAAGTATTGTAAAATAATATTTTTTTTACTCTTAAAATGCTATGGTATTCATTTGACTACCTCAACAGTAGCATATTTTTTTTCCTATTTAAATATGGAACAATTCCTTTAATATATTAAGTAATAACATTTTTGAATGGAATATGGTCCGGGTGCGGTAAAAAAAAACTCAAGTGGGTATATTATTTTTAGAGATTTCAAAATAATTAATTCCATTCATCTATACACACAGTCAATCAACAATCTTCCAGTAATAACATTTTTATGTGATAATACTCCAATAATATGAATTTCTTGGCAAAATCCATATCAATAGATACCAGTCAGGTTGCACTCAAATGAGACCCAAACTCAGAATTCTTTCTAATTAAGTATGTGTGTAATTTAAATAAATAATAATATATTTGTGTGTGATTCGAAAATCTCTTTATATCCAACTTTTTTAACCCATTTTGTAAATGAAAATCCAACAAATACAGCGGGTTGTGCAAATGACTCTGCTTTTCTCTGGATTATTCATGAGCGAAAGGAAGTATTGCACAGTTTGCTCTTTCAATCTTGGCCTCTTTAGTGTTAAATGTTTTGATTCAAAAGTTCAATGCAATTCAACATCAATATTCAATGTTAAAAAACATAAAACAAAAAATTAGACCTGTATTAATGGTTTTAGCTTTTCAATGGGAGATATTTTAGAAGAAGATTTAACATCACTTTGCCGTGATGAACACTTTACTACAAGAATTGACAGAACATTATTTATTGGCATTTCCTAAACCTTGGATTATTTTTTAATTTATCATAAGACAAGACAATCCTAATAATGATTAAATGTTTAATAATGTAAAAATTCCTTCTCACCTTAAATACCACACTCTTTATTAATTGTGATTCTGCTGCTGAGACAGTCATAGAGTTACTACCAAGAAGACTACTGATCAAACCACACTTGGGACATTTCCAAGTTCGAGATCTAAAAAATTAAAAAAGAAACATGATAGAATAAACATACAGAGGCAGTATTTGATAATATAGAACTGATTCTTATTTAAGAGTCAAGTTGCGTTTTGACCTCTACACAGAAATTTGATCTTCCAGTCTCAGGGTTGATTCTCGAATGAAAAGAACATGAAATAAATTATTAACTTTACCCAGAATTCTACCCTGGGCTAATGAATCAGGAGTCAAGTAACTTAATGAATTTACCACTCCTTCCTTTACCTACAAGAGAAGTGGTACAATTCATTCACAACAGATTACCACATAATATTATCTGTATCAAGTAAACAATTACTTCCGTGCAAGTATCTTCCTCTCTTCAGGAGTATAATCCAATGAACCAATGGTCCCTTTTCCTGGAGTGGGCATAAAAGCAATAAGCGCTAATAAGGCTGTTCTTATAGACCATGAAGGAATCCATGTTTCTGGGTGGTGGCCAGAAATACTTAAGCAAATTTTTTTATTAACTTCAAAGCGTCCATTAGGCTGTAACAAGATTAAACATTTAAAAACACATTAAGAATCAATATGATTATTTAAATAAGGGGTATTTAATACCCTTGAACTTACAGTTAAAAGAATGATGTTTGGAGGTTTCATTGGATATTCATTTGGTAGTATTATCCTTCCATGATACACTCCATTTTCAAAATCGGTCCCTGATGCACCCTTTACAGTAAAATGCCATTCAAATAGATTGTCATCCAATGGATAGGCACTATAATCTTCAGTGGGTTCTTTTAATTCGCAAGCCTCAAGCATTAAACGCTTTACAGCTATAATTAATAACAAATAGACAATTAATAATGGAAAAATTATACTGATAAAACTAAATTTATTCAATTATTTACCTGGTACTTTGGTATTATATTTGACTTCAAAATCCATTTTTACTGAAAATAAATCACTTTACATTCACTTTAAAGGACACTTCATGTGTTACATCACTATAAAATGAATATTTAGACAACTATGATTTGTTTATGCATTGTGTCGAAAGTACTTGTATAAAATTCATATCTGATGTGGACAATAGTTATTGGTTCACCGCTTGAGATCAGACCTTTAACAAATAGGAATTAAACAGCTGATACTGAGTTCTACTGATAAGAGAGGCGTTGCTATTTACAACACGAGGGAGGTTTCAAAAGCCTAGGTCCAATACTTATGTGATTTCAATATATACAAAACTGAATTGTTTATTCCATGCCAGTTATTATAATTCAGTTTTTAGAACAGAGAAATCTACAGAAATGAGTGTTGCCGCATTAGAAACAGCAGTCATAGCCAGTAAATTCAGAGGAGCTCTTGTCGGGGCACTGATTGGTGACTGTTTTGGAGCTCCTTTTGATCATGATGGAAAAGTTTCAAAAGTCATTCTTCAGAAATATTTCGACAAGATGGAAGATCCTTCCTTTAAATGTACTATAATTTGATCATATTAGGTACAATTTTTAAAGCTCTGTGTTTGCAATTAATAACATTATGATGATTGCAGCTCCTGCCAAAAGCTATACTGATGACACAGCTATGACCAAAGCTTTAACAGAATCACTTGTAACTCATCACTCTCTCAATGAACTAGACTTAGCTAAGAGGTTGGTTTTTAATAACTTTGGGCTATAAAATTATACATGTATTTAAATAATATAAGTCTCATATTTTTAGATTGGTTGGAAATTATTTCTCCATCAAAGAACCTGATAGAAGTTATGGTTCTCAAACTACAACAATATTTCATAAGCTGAAAAATAGCAAATTTGATGATATCTGGCTTCCAGCTAAAGAATTGTTCAATGGTGAAGGATCTTTAGGCAGTGGTGGTGCCACAAGGATTACACCTATTGCTATATTTTGTTATTCCAATTATGATTTGATGTTAAATTTTGCTGAAAAATGTACTAAACTCACTCATACACACAAACTTGGTGTCAATGGTGCTTTACTACAGGTACAATTTTAGATCAATGTTCTCTTTGTTATTTTTTATTTATTAGATGCTAGTTAAATTTGTATACTAATCTAATTTTATATCATTAGAAATTCGAAATAATTATAGTGTAATTTATTTTAAATGATATTTGAAATAAAACCTAGGTAATTGATTAGAATACCTACAACTCACTAGTAATAGTTACTCAGAAATTGGAATAGACTTCCAAGATCTCTTGATAAGCTATAGCTTTTCAATAGCCACACTAACACAACCTCTTGGTAATATTATCACTGATGCTAGGTATGTTTAGAGACTGTTTTTATTGAATCATATACGTAATTGTTATGAGTTTAAATATAATGACAGTGTTCCTTTTGAAATTTGAGTAAATAGAAGTTGATGGCTATGACCTATCTTAAGCTTTTACAGTGACTCAGAAATATTATAATCACTTTAACAATAAGTTTACTTTGTATTTTAACTAAATTAGGTAGATAAAGAAACTTTTTATTTAAACTGATAAGCAAACTTATTGTTAAAGAACTTATTATAATTTTTGGCCACTATTAAAGCATTCGATAGTAAATACTAAATAAGGTTATAGCCATCCTTATTTAGAATTTCTCTTTGTAAACAAATTATTGTTAATTTTATTTAGTTTGGATGTTGTTGACCATAGCTTTAACATACGGAGAAGTTGGTGAGGAATGCAATCAATAAAGAGGACACTAATTATCAGGCAAAATTATTTATTTGTGCCAACATTTTGACTTAAATTTCTTCATCAAGAGAATATTGAGTACAGGAGCCCAATCCACTCAACATATGTCTGTAAATGATTTTAAATATTAATTTCTACCATGCTTAACATGGGAACACATTTCTGGCAGTCCTAAAACTCTTATATATTTGCTAATTAGTTTAATTAATTAATGAATCAGGTCTTCTTTTTTTCTCCCATAACTCCTAAATGGTAGATCCTGCTGAAAAAGTTATAGTATAACAAATATAAGAGCATTAAATTCTGTGTCAAATGAGCACAATTACTTAATAATTCGGTCAAACTAGTTATATGTTATAAACCATTCTTAACTGAAAAATTACAATTTTTGCCATAAATTGAGACATAGTACTGTTTGTGAGCCCATAGAAACACATTTATGGTGGTCCTAAAATTGTTATTCAGCACCTAATTTATTTGATAAATTAACAAATTATGGAATTCGTCTTTTCTTGGTTATAAATCATAAACAGTGGATCCTAGAGTAAAATTTATTATAAAACAAATAGATGACATCAAATTTTGTGTTAAATGAGTATCATAGCTTAATAATATGGACCTCATAGTACTTCAGGCCTGCCATGGGAGCCCAAGGGACAATGGTTGGAGCTTAGAGGGTGATGGTTATCACTTTACCAAATTATAAAGTCATGGACCTCCTTTAACGCAGAATTTAGTGTTTTCCAAATTGTTTTACTACAACTTTTTCTCTGGGATCCACGTTTGGGATTTCTAGGAGTAAAGAAAGGCTTAAAATTTTATAATTTGTTGCTTTACCAAACTAATTAGGTACTTAGTAACTTTTTAGACATTCGTTTTCATGTTGATTGTGGACTCATATATAATCCTATATTTCAGTTTTTGACAAAAGCTGAAACAAATGTCATATTTGGGTTTACAACATATGAATTATTAAGTTATGGTACTCTATAGACGCAGAATTTCATGCAATGTGATTTGTTGTACCACAACTTTTAACCAGGATCCATCGTTTATTAGTTAAAGGTGAAAAAAAGGATACCTAAATCATTAATAATTAATCACCTAATCCATTAGAGTTTTAGGATTACCAAAAATGTGTTTGGTAGAAACTATTTTTTTAATTATTTGCAGAAGTGTGTTTTATAGGTTGGATCTGGGTCCTATAATCACCTGAGTGGAATCTTCTACTTTACTTGTGCTTGGATTTCTAACTAGTTCCCCTGATGATGGCTTCCAATTTAGGCCAAAACTTTGGCACAATAAATATTTTTTATCTTTTAGGTACTTATCAATTTTGTTCTCTCTACTAATGTCACATCCTCACCAACTGCTCATTATATTAAAACTCACTTGGATTAGAATCTTCTACCGAGTCACCCTGATAAAGACTTACAATTTGTGTTCCATTCACTGACTACAATGTTCCGACCAACTTCTTATGTTAATTTTATACATTATTGTCAGCATTCATTCATCCCCTTTGACTGACTCTGCAATGATGTCATGCTAGAAATGAATTTTTATATTGGAACAGAAATTGTCTTGTATTTTTTTTTTCTTTTTTTTTTTCCATTTTTATTTCAGGCAATTGCTGTCAATCAGAGTTTCTATTCTCTACCCAATGTCCCCTTGAATGTTGATAAATTTGTTACTGATCTGATCAATAAGATGGCTGATTTGGAAAAAATTGAATCAGATAAGTATGTTTTTGAAATCAAATCTAAAACATTTGAATTAAATCTTGAAATTTTTTTTAACCAATCAGCCTGATCCAAAGTTAATAATATATTTACAGTTTATAATATATGTAAAGTTAATAATATTCTCCCCATTCCCTGCTTTTTTTTTTTTTTAAGACTTGCTGGATTTCTTATTTATCTAGATACTCATGTTTATTAAATTCAGAAAAGGTTTGTGTTCTATTAATAATATAAATCCAAATAAAATAATTAAACAGTTAGATGTATGATTAATTCTGATTAATCCTGTGGAATGCTAATTGAATTTTATGATTTTAAAAAGCTTTGGTTTGAAAATGTATTTAACATTGTCAACATTAACCAAGAACACTGCTTATATTGCAGTAGAGGTTACTGTACTACATACTTTACAGAAGAATCAGTGATATATTGGGTTGTAAAATTAGTTTGTAACGTTTTTAAATATTACAATTTAATCCTCTTTGTTTATAAAATCATATTTACTTGGTCAATAATGTTTACATATTCTAAAAAAAGGATTAGTTAAGGTGCTTTTATGCATCAGTTTCATTTTTTATTTCGAAAAGGAAAATCCGCTGCACAGACAGTTGACAAAATTTGCAGTGTGTATGGCGATGATGCCTTAGGATAAAGCACCATCCATACGTGGTTTGCTTGGTTCAGAACCAGAAATTTTTACTTGGAAGACGCAAAGCGCTCAGGTCATCCTTCAATTATTGATGATGATCAAATTCAAGCATTGGTCACTGACAAACCTCACTGTACGACACGGAATATCGCAGAAACGCTTAACATATCCCATACAAGTGTCTCAAATCATTTGTATCTCTTAATCTTCTTAAACTATCTTCTTTATGTTACTTTCATTTGAACAGTTCTAATAGTGTTCATGGTACAACATTGGAAAACTGTATTTTTGCTTGACTAATTACTTTTCATTAAACTATATTATAAGAAAAACTATAGTTAATTAGTTTTAGATTTATATTAGTTACTATTTTATTATAGTTGTATTTTTCATAAAACTAGGTTGCAAGAAAAACTATCATTTTATTAGTTAAATGTAGTGGGAAGAAATGTATTCACTCAACTATAACTAGTAATTGTTGGTGGGATTTGGAGCTTTAAAAACAGACACTTTTGACTTTAAAACAAAACATCCCAATAAAATGACTTTTATGCAGACATGTAACAATAAATTTGTCTATATTTCTAGTACAGTTGCATAACTGAAATATATCATTTTGATTAAAAATATCAACAGCCCTTCAAAAAAATCTATTTTTTTTTTTATACGTACCTACTGAACTTATCCACAAGCCTGATTCAAACCCACTACTATCTACTTTGGATATCAAAATCAAATTATTGTGATAATTTTTTTTATATATAAATATATATAATGAAACAAATGTTTTCTTTATTTGTAATGATTAAATATGGGCTCATTTCTTTACCTATTATTGCTATCAATTATATTAGAAATTATCAAAGATATAATTTTAATTTTTTTTTTTTTTAATTTTCCTGGCATACACTGATAAGTTCTGTTATCAGAGGATCTCTCCTCTTTTGACCAGTGGTCCCCAGATGCCAGGGGTGCCACAAGAGAATGCTACTTAGTCAATATATTACAAAAAAATTATTACTTTCAATAATGAACCTTTGTAATCTAACATGAAAAATAAAAACCCCTTCAGGTTTTCATGGTTTTAGTCGCGATTTTTTTTTTTTTTCAGTCTAACAAGAATGCTGTGGCAAAAAAAGTGTAAACTGCTACCTTAGAATATATACAATGGCCTTTACTATTGCTCACTCCTCTGCCTAATTATTAGGTTAATATTTAGTTGTTTCTCACGGCAATTGTCCATTCATAGCCTTCTATTACTCGGTAATTAAGTTTACTTTTCAAATTAGTTTTCTGTTGAATATTACACCTAATTTTGTCTTTGTGTTTGTAGGATTTCTGTGGAGAATAGTCTAATAGTTGCATTCTCAAGAGTTCTGTTATAAGTAAAAATTATGAATTTCTTCTTTCATTGATAAATTATACCTCCTAAGTTCATCAAAAATAGTAAATCTATATGTTTTGATAAAAAAAATCAATTCATCATTCTTGAGAAATCTTAGCTCTGCAATAGTTTTGAAGGATACTTATATAATTTTTTCTAATTTCTGTTGTCGGATATCATATCAGTGATAAATACAGAGACAGAGAAAATATTATTTCACTTATATTTCACATCCACTTCTTTATTGTATAAGTTGAATATATATTTTCTTATAAAAAAAAGTATTTTTTAATTGTAATGAAATATATTTTGGATCTTTAATAAATTTGTTCCCAAATAAGTGGCTTAAAAACTTTTATTTTATTTTGAGTTATTTTATAGTTTTTCTTCCTATAAATGTAAGTATATACTGTATAGTATATAGTGTAAAGATCTACTGTGGTCATTAGAATAAAGTAAATTATGAGAAACAAGAAAAAAAATGTATTCAACAAAAGAAGACAATTAGCATCTATTTATTATAAAAACAAAATAAAACACTATTCCTCTTGGTTTTCTTGAAGCAAATAATATTTCAATATTGGATATTGTGATGCCTGGATCATTAGCTTATTTTTCTCCTCTTATTGCAACAACATGAGTTGTATATAGCCTTTAAGTAGTCTAATAAGCTATTACAATCATTAAAATGATACGGAAATTCAGAGTTTGATTTAGATTCTATAGAATATTTCTGATAAAAAGGATTATGCTATTAATAATATACCACTTTTTTTAACAAAACAATTAAAGTCAGTTCTTTTTCCTTTTATTATTTTGATATTTATTTACTGTTATATTTCTTGCATAGTTACATTTTTGTTTGCAGTGTATACCTTAAAGAAGAAGAACCAACCCCTTACAAGAATCGACTTGAAGAAATTCAACGACTTTTAAAAAGAAATGAAGTGGATGATGATGAAGTGATTGCAAAGCTTGGTAACAGTGAAGAAGCTCTCAATTCTGTTCCAACTGCTTTGTATTGTTTTTTAAGATCTGAAAAGCCAATAAAAACTGTTAAGGTATTAAAATTGATTAAAGATTCAATGTGTCTTATAGTTTTTCTGAGTCATGTTGTATGAGTATTTGTGTTATATCTTTCTTCATTAAATTTTCTATTAATTCCTTTTTCTGTATCCTCTTTTTTTTTTTAGACTGAAAATAAATTCAGGCGTGCAGTCCAATATAGTATTTCATTAGGAGGTAACACCGACACCATAGCTTCAATGGCAGGAGCGATTTCAGGTGCTTATCATGGATATGAATACATTAATAAAAGTATTCAATCTCATTGTGAAAAAATCAAAGAAACGATAAACCTTGCTGATCAATTATATGGTATTATTAAGTAAATTGTATGAAAAAAAAAATGGAAAAATTCATGTAGCATAAGTAGTGGTACTGATAATAAAGGCTGAATTATTCCCTGTCTTATTTTTTTTTTTTTTATCTCCACAATCATAAGATGTGTCTTAACTTCTAACTCCAGGTGTATAAATAAAATTGTTTGCCAATATTTTATTCAAGTTCCTCGATGTAATTTGTGGCTTATTTATAAAAGGTTATCCCTCAGATATGGTCTAGTTGTTATGCTAATTATTACTTGTATTTGATATCTTTCAACTGTTTCTTTGTATAGATATTGACTATAACTGCTTACTTAGTAATCCTGGAGACTGACTAACCAATACTTATCTGGTATTTTCAAAATATAATTTACCTTTCAGTTAGTTTCCAAAATCGATTTTTCTTTATGAAATTGTTTTCCAATTTGAGATAATTATTTGCAATGGATAAGTCCCATAATAATAACTTCTTCCTAGGCACTCAAAATAATTATTAATTTTTATCTCAAAAGAATTTAAATTATACTGTAATTTTTATTTTTGTAAAATAAAAATCTCATCAAAGTTTTCATTTAATTTTTATTTATCAAATCTTGTAATATTACTTGTGATAATAACTATTTTCCCAAAATATTTTCAGAATAAATATTAGAAAAAAATTGTTCAATTTTAAACAATTTTTATTTAAACTATAACAAAAAAAAGACAAAATGAGTCACAAAATAAAAAATAATAGTAAGAATAAGTCTCTGTGAATAATATATTGTTTCATAAAGAGCGCAAAGTAGAAAATGAATAAGGAAAAATATCCTTTAGAAAAAAGAAAAGAGAAAACCTTCAGCACTAAGACAAGTACATTTTATTTAATTATATGTATTCCCTGTGAATTATCTGGATTTAAGTTATAACTGTAAAAAATTCATAAAGTTTCTAACAAAATATTTATTCTTAATGAAGTTTGAATTAAAATTTAATTATTATTAAAATGATTTTTGAAAGTAACAAACATCCATTATATTCACAAAATAAGTTTTAAATTTTACAAATAATCACACACAAAAAAAAAAAAAAACTTTTTAGGAACATCTGTAAGAAATAAATTTCAAAGCACTTCAGGCATGCCAACATTTAGCTGTAATGTTTAATAACTCACAACTCAATAGGTTGGTCTATCGGATTCAGCAACATTGTTTGTCCACTTTTTATATCATATCATACATACAATTTATTATTGTAGTTAGTTATTTGTATTAAAATGGATTGTGTAAACTTAGAAATAAATTAGTTCAGAACACTAAAACGTAAGACAAATAGAAGTAACCCATAGTCATTAGCTAATCACATTTAATTGTGTTATCAAAGTCAATTTATCATAAGAGTTACATACTCATTGCTTTGTATTTTATATTTAAGAATAAAATGAACAATAAAGCTTATTATTTATCAGTTTTGTAATATTTAACTAGAATTTATCACAGCAGTTATCCCATAAATTAAAAATAATGCAATAATAGTTTCTGTGAAATTTATTGTAAAAAAGAAAATTATGACAAATCCTACTCCTCTTTTGTAGGAAAGAAGTTTAATGATTTCATCAACATCAGTGTCCTGAACTACCAATTGAGAATCCAACTTGTCAGAACTAAGGGGTCCTAATAGTGAATATCAAAAGAAAATTAAATATTTGTCTCTCCATTGCCATCCTGGGCCCTGTTTCATTATAAAGTACAAACTAATACTATTAGTCTTGTAGATTTATCTTAATTTAATTACACAGACTTGTACAATAGTAACTTGTACTTTAGTATTTTTTAATTCCTGTAATATCACTAATAGTCATCCCGATAATGAAAAAAATAAGTATTAGTATTATTACCACACTAGTTTCTACACTTGTACCATGAACTAATACTATTAGCTTTCATTATGAAACAGGGCTCTGGTCACTCTCCAGTCTCTTAAGAACTGTCATTTAGGCCAAGGAGTGACAAATCAAACATTTTCATATTTTCACTCAAGAGAACCTTCATATAAAAACAAAGATAGGCTTATATTTAAATAGGTTCTAAAATACTATGAAGCTATATAATATACAAAATATGGGTCTTATTGAGTACTAGGGTGTGGCCAATAAAAAAAAACACAGTTTTGATTCTCTTTCACGTCTTGGAACCAACTGAAGAGATTAAAGATGGAAAGGAAGATCACCTGTATTCTGCTTTCTTCTAGTGTGTCCTGATTATCTTATCACAAAATCTTCCTTTGTAAGGGTATATTGGAGGGTCTTTGGTGGCAGAGGTAAAAAGTATTACACTGATTGGTGTGTTCCATAAAAAATCCAAATTATGTTTTATACCAATACTTGAAAAAATGTTGAAAATATAAAAGCTTTTTTTTTTTCTTGGTTTACTCCAAAAGAAACTGATACCATTGACTTGTAAAGCCTCACTCTGAAGTTTGTGACAGAACAAAGATTATATAATTCATAATTAGATAACAATTGATGATCAGAACATCAAAGTGAGAAGGCAATGTTGGTCTCAAGGAGGATAATAATAGAAAATAAAATCATTCAGATTCAGACGGTCGACCATTCTTAAAAATCCTACAACTGAAATACCATTTAATGGCCCTACCCCATGTACTATATCTTTTTGGTCTTCAACCTCAGGAAAATGTTCTATGTCTTTCCAATGGTTTTCTGTGGACTTTCTTTGTGATCAATTATCCACAGGAGGATGTTGCATGCTCCCTCATATGTAATTTTTTTCTCCTCATTTAGACAAAAAAATGGATTTACATATTTTATTCTTTATTTATGTAGAAAACGTATATGTGCGTGAGTAATTTTTCCTTGTTCTCTGCTCTGAAAATCCCACATATATTAGTTCCCAAAATTCACTATGTCGTTAAAATGTTCCTTTCTTCTTCAACATTTTGATGGCAACAATTTGCGCAATGCACACTATTCTGGGCACCTGTGCTGGTCCAAACTTTATCAATTGAATGAACTCCTAATAATCGAGATGACCTTGAGGTTCTTCATCGTCTCATAGCATGATGAAACATAATTTCATTAGCCTAAAATTGTAACTTTTTGTCTAATAAATTTAATTTTTATTTAAAATTAGCCTTGGTAGCACACACTGCTAATTTAAATCAACTTTTTCATATTTTCAATGAAAGAGTTGCTCTCAGAATAGTCTTAGTACCATTCTTTTTAAATTTAAAAGAGAAGAAAAAGCTTGGATGTATCGTCATTCAACTAAACGTTTTTATTACTTTATTTTACATTCAGATTTAGCCAGTACCATCTCTGGTTTGTTCTCATAATTTGAGTAAATGTACATAAACGGAGAGATATCATGCTAAAAGCATAAATAAATCACAACGGTAGGTTGTTTTTTCTGATAGTAGAGATAACAAGGCTTAACTTTTTTAGTGAGCCTAGAGCGGGAGTATTGAAGTGGTGCTCGAGAGAGCGCACGGGAGGTTATCTATTGTTACTATCAGAAGGTTATTGATACTTCTTTGAAATTCCGAAGATACTATCGGTATCTGTTAATTCTGATAATCAGTTTTAATTCGAATTTTAATGTGTTAGATATTTTAGATTTAAATGGTTCAATCATAACTGTCTACATTCTGTTTTCCTATTTAATTTCGTTTATAATCGTGACTTGCAGTTTATTGAAAGTTAATATTTTGGCAAAATGCTCTTTTGCCCAGAAGGTGTCAAAATAACTGATATTTGGATTCATCATGGGATATCAGATTGTTTTTTTGACACTGTTTCAGCAGCTATTTTAGGTCTTCATATATTTTTATTTGGAACAGCTCAGCTATGGATGTACAAGAAGTATGGGTCAAGAATCTCTTTACAATCTCTTCCAGCATCATGGCTTTATATTCTTCAGATGTTCTTAACGATATTTTTGAGTGTTATAACACTTGTGAAATTAATGGTGCATATATTTTTCCTAAACCATGGAGAAATATATGGATATTTGGTATGTTCTACATTATTTAATTGCCCTTCTTTGATGAATGTTTCTTAAAACTATACATTGCGTTATTTTATTAAATTGCATTTTGGTTTCTAGATTTTCTCTTCTGTTGTCATGTTTCTGGTATACCCCTTTACGGCTGTCTTAATAGTAGTTGAACGAAATTATTTATTACCATCTTTACCAACACGAGGCCATGGCTTAGTTCTTCTGCTCTTTTGGACTTTACTTTTTATCTGTGAAAATCTCATGTTTATTAATCTCCATAGAGAAGATTGGTGGACTCATTTAACATTGTGAGTATTGTGTTTTCCTTTATGAATTTATAGACATTTTGTCTTATGCAATTTTTATTCCTTATTATTTATAGAAAACATCAACCTTGAGCTTGTGTCTCTTGAAAAATGCAAGGGTCATCAAATCCGTTAAAGTTTTTTAATTATATTTTACAAAAAATAATTTGTGAATTAAATAAATAATTATTCTTTTAATGAATACTACTAGAGATAAGTGATGAACCCTTGTATTGACGATTTATTGAGTTTTCATAATCATTTTTTACCCTTAAAGAAACCCTTAAATACCAATTTCCATAGTAACAGACCCCCAGAAAGCGATATGGTCCTACTTCACTTTTGAAATATTTACTTAAAATGAAAGAGGTGACTTAAGATAGTTGAGATAAATAGAGCAATATTTAAAAAGTGTTTGTAACTTTTAACTTAAATATTGTCATGCTGTTTTCCAATTTCAGGAACTTTTTTATTTTTTTCTCCTCTTCCCGTTTTAAGCAAATATTTCAAAAGTAATGTAGGACCGTCACTCCCTGGAGGTCTACTTAGTGGGGCGGGTCTGGCCGAGAAGGATTGCCTTTTTTGTGTCATGATCTCCTCCTGTGAGATTGTGACATGTACATCGACCAACCTACTGTCTATAATTGCATGTTAGAGAAGTCAGATAAGTAAGGTTACCATAGAGGGCAGGTTTCATACCGTTTTACAATTTCAGGCCCTTTTTAAATATTGCTTTGTTCTGTTTAACTATCCTAAAGTCTCCTCTTCCCGTTTTAAGCAAATATTTCAAAAGTGATATTGGACCATCACTCCCTAGGGGTCGTAGTTTGGCATGATGAACCAGCACAAAATATATTGAAAGTTGAATTGGAAAAGAAAACTATCATACTCTAAATTTGGTGGGATTACAAAAGTGTTGTATATTTTGAGCTGCTTCTAAGCAACCAAACACCACCTCAAATATTTACTGTCTATAACTTTTGAAAGTGTAAAAGCAATCTAAGAGAAGGTCAGAATTGGCAAACCGTAAAGGAATCATGTTCTACCACGACTATGTGAAGCCTCACACATCTTTAGCTACATGTACAAAATTATTGGAGCTTGATTGGGAAGTAGTGTCACATCCCTTATATTTCCCTGAACCTGTACCATCAGATCATTTATTTCCAAGTTAACAGTATTTTATAATGGAAAACGTTTTAGCAATAATGATAACCTCAAATCACACTTGGTTGAGTTTTTTTGCTGTCAAAGACCAGAAGTTCAATGAGTGCAAGATCATGAAGTAACCAGAAAGATGGCAAAAGACCATTGAACAGAATAGAAGATATTTGACTGATTAAAGTTCATTTTTTGTTTAGAAAAAATCTAGTTTTATTTCACAATTAAAAACTGAAATTACTTCTTTGCCAATCCTATAATTTAAAATCTTCTAGTGACATAAAGCAAATTTTTAAAAATAAACCACTCATATTAGGACTTAAGTCACACAGAAAATACTAGAAATTTCTGATTTTTTAAAATTAGCTATCCAAACTCTATTTTTTCATTATTTCTTCATTACTTTTTTGTTTTCAATTAAAGTTGTCATAAGAATAAAAATGGCACAAGCAGTAAGTTTTGCTCCTGCTATATTTATTTAGGCAGGACTAAAACAAATGTACTGCTGTTGTAAGTATTTGATCTTTGACAATATGGAAAATCTGTAATCAACGATTGCTACTGCTATCAAACATTAGAGGGAGATATATTTTCAGTGTAACCACACCTTAATACTTATTAAAGCTCTTGAACATAAAAATTCAAAAAGTAATTAGTAAATCAATATTATAAGGTTTTATTAACTTTGTTTCAGACCTCTGGATAAAGTGCAGATGGCCCTTTTTGCTACCAAATATGTCACCACACTTATTGTATTTGTTTTGGGTTTAAAAGCTCCTGGAATAATGACTTCTCGGGATTACTTCAACTTAAATGCTTCAAGCTACACAATTCAGGTAAGTTTTTATAAATGATGATTTTTATTTGAAGTTTTACTAATAAATTCCAGTACGCCTGTTAATTGACCTTTTCTGGATCAAATAATATTTTCATTTATTGATCATTCTGAGATTGTTTGATGTTCTCAGTAATTTAATGTGAAGCTAAATATAATTTAAAAAGCCTTAAATTGTATTAGGGCTGCCTAGACTACAATTAATGGTTCGATTGTATAAGATATGATGAGTGGACTGTTTAGGTGATATAATTTTAAAGGATTGCACAGATTATCAACATTAAATTAAAATTATATTTAACAGAATAAGAAAATATGAATGTATGTCTCTGAATAGATACTGCTTTGTATCTGACTTGTTCCAAAAAAGAGGTGTCGCCTTCTATTCCTATTTCTCATTGGTGATAACTTACAACATCCTGAGGCAGGGTAGAAACCCACTGCCGATCACACACGGTCTACCGGTCTTTACCTGCCTTAAAACCTGTTACACCAGGTGTGAAAACTATTGTGCAAGACCAGTGTGGTATAAAAACACAGGTGTGAAGTGTCCCTTGATAGATATTCCACCTCGGCCAGTTATTGGAACATATGGTAAAAACTTTAATAATATCGATAATTGTTAATACCTCAATACATTGAAAATCACAGGTAAAATGAATTAAAAAGAAAATAGAATTTGGCTAAATTAAATTAAAGAAGTTTATTTTAGAATAGACAACTTTGTTTTTAAGTCAATCAAATCTCTATTTTCTGGATTTGAATCATATTGTACACTTACTTGATGTAAGGTAATTATTCTGTTCCAGTTTCTTCCTTATTATCAGATAATTAGTCTGCTCCATTTTATTCCCTTCTGCTTCTGCTTGGTCCAGGTAGAGCCTTACTCTATCTGATCATTCTTAAATGCTGATTAAAGAAATTAACAGATGAAAAAAAAGAATTAGTTCACTGATAGGATACCTTAATATGAATGACCGACCCTGTGCAAGGTAGATCTTCACTTGTTTCTGACTGTCCTTTGTCCAAAACAGTAGCCATATCAGTGGTGTAGATGGTTAACATATGATTGAAGATATTTAATAAAGAAAGTGGAGCCTCTTGGGTAGCTGACATGACTGCTGACTCATTCCTCTCGCCACAAGTTCAGATAGCATTTACTTCAGGTGGAGATGATTGGCAGATGATAAAAGAATTAGTGGATTTAAAAATCCAAACATTCTAATTAATCAATGTTTCTAAGTTCGATTCTCAAAATAAAAAAGTAATTTATAGTAGTTTAATTTCTCTCGGATCACCAAACATGGTTTACCAGTTCAAAAATATTTCATTTACTCTAAAATAAACATGATCCTAACCGGCTAGAATACTTCAAACAAGCTGTTAATCATTTATTTTATTTAAATCAGACAATTCAGAAAGATTAAGCAAAATTAACTTCAAATTTTATGAGTTGTATTTTACCAACATATATGTACTATATACTATGTACATTACTCAGTGTACATAGTAATCTTTCTTTAAAGCTTTTAATCATGACTTGATTGAATAATTGTCAACTAACCTTGCTTTAAAAAAAATCATGTTGATACTGGCAGAACGTATATTTTAACTATTTCTTTAATGGTGAATAATCCATTGTTTTCTTTTATTTATTTAACATATTCAGTACTCACTTACCAAATCAATTATTTATAACTTATTCAACTCAATTGTAAGAGAAATGGTATTTAATACCATCATTCACATTTCAATTAAATTTCACGTATTTATTGTTTTATTTATACAAATACAAATCTTAAATATTCATTAATGTCACTGAATGCAACATTAATCCATCGTCAACTCACTTTTTATGCTACAAAACTGTAGTCTAGTCTCCGTTTTCTATATCAGTTAAATTGTTCAAAGCTTCTACTTTATAAACTTACACACCAAAGTTTTTTTATTTCTTAAGTTATGCTAATGTTTCATAACTTCTTCCAGCTAAGAGCCTTTTTCTGTTGGTTGATAAACTTTGGTTACATATATTTTCATAAACTTACTGTGTCATCTTTGTGATTTGTGATTACCACCTTCTTTTTTCTAATGATAGTTGAAATTAATTTTGAGATTTATTGTATTTTGTCTGTCCAAGCTGGTAATTGGACACAAGCTATGCTAAACTGGTGTATAGTTGAACCTTCTTGGTATATTTGAGCCAAACCCCAGAATTTATTATATTAAATAAATAATTTGTTTTTTAAGAAAATATCGAAGGCCATGACTATTTTCTCTTTATATCCAGTTTACCTTCTTTAAAGAATAACTGTAAGATAATCAGAATAAAACAAGGAGTTGGGGAAGTTATCTGTGATGAAACCCTCTAATTAGAATTGTCATTCAATAAACCGGTCAGCAACAAAATGAATTCATATTTGAATTATTGCGAAAAGGACTGTCGGAATAACTCATTTAAAAAAAGTAAATAGTAATAAAAAAATATATTTATCTTCCCTCTGTATCTAGTTATTATTTATTTGTTATTATTTATTTATGTTTTTTAACACTATAGACATTTTTTATTTTTAAAAATTTAAAACCTGCCTTAGAAAGTCTATAAACCTACTTCTAGCAAATATGTTTTCATATGTACATATTATAAAAGTATTATTTATGATGCCTTATTTAATATATCACTTATTATGACTAAAAGATGTTATCCTATATTTTAAATGTACTTACTAAGAATTAATGGATAATGCTCTTAAATTTATGTAATTATGTGTTCTAAGGGCAATAATATACTAACTTGGAACAAGTTCCTTGATTAATGAAAATTTTCATCACATCTTTTGAGCCACTTTGAAGCTGATTTTACAAGTTTGTAGGTGGATTATTTACTACCATAATCTAATGCAATTTTTGGTTTGAAAAAATAAAAAGTTATAAAATTTAAAATTGGGTTGGTTCTGTTGAAGAGCTCTCTCTCTCTCTCTCTCTCTCTCTATATATATATATATA